>NW_024717982.1:0-5395 GCF_018991925.1 Homarus americanus
TGCTTTTGAAAAGGGTGTTAGGGCCGGGCACCCCTTCAGCGCCATGAGCCGGGGTGTGAGTGCCGGGCACCCCTTTAGTGCTATGAACCGGAGTGTGAGGGCCGGCCACCCCTTCACATGACACGGGGTGTGAGGGCCGGGCACCTTTTCAGTGCCATGACCCGGGGTATGAGGGCCGGCTCGATTTCAGTGCCATGAATCGGGATGTGATGGCCCGGCACCCCTCTAGCACCATGACCCGGGGCATAAGGGCCGGGCACCCCATCAGCACCATGACCCGGGGTGTGAGGACCATGCAGCCCTTCAGTACCATGACCCGGGGTGTGAAGGCTAGGCACCCCTTAAGTGCCATGATCCGGAGTGTGACAGCTGGGCACCCCTTCAGTGACATGACACGGGGTATGAGGGCCGGGAACCCTTTCAGTGACATGACCCGGGGTGTGAGGGCCGGGCACCCCTCCAGCACCATGACCCGGGGTTTGAGGGCCGGGAACCCCATCAGCACCATCACCCGGGGTGTGCGGGCCGGGAACCGCTTCAACCCCATGAAACGGGGTGTGAGGGCCGGGCACCCCTTTAGTGACATGACGAGGGGTGTGAGGGCCTGACACCCCTCCGACACCATGACCCGGGGTTTGAGGGCCGGGCACCCTTTCAGTGCCATAAATCGGGGTGTGAAAGCCAGGCACCCCTTCAGCACCATGACCCAGGGTGTGAGGGACAGGCACCCCTTCAGTGCCATGACCCGGGGTATGAGGGCCGGGAACCCCTTCAGTGACATGACCTGGTGTGTGAGGGCCGGGAACCCCTTCAGTGACAAGACCCAGGGCGTCAGGGCCGGGCTCCCCTTCAGGGCCATGAGCCGGGTTGTGAGGGCCGGGCACCCCTTCAGTGCCATGAAACGGGGTGTGAGGGCGGGGCACACCTACAGTGCTGTGAACCGGGGTGTGAGGCTGGGCATCCCTTTATGACTCAGGGTGTGAGGGCCAGGCACCCCTCAGTACCATGAATCAGGGGTGTGAGGCCGGAGGCCTCCCCTTCCAGTGCCATGACCCAGGCGTGAGGCCAGGCTCGATTTCGTGCCATGAATCGGGGGTGTGACGGCCGGCCACCCTCCAGCACTATGACCCAGGTATGAGGGCCAGGCACCTTCAGTGCTATGACCCGGGGTGTGAGGGCCAGGCACCTTTCCAGTGACGTGCAGGGGTGTGAGGGCCGGGCACCCGTTTAGGTCTATGACCAGGGGTGTGAGGGCCGGCACACCTTCAGTGCTATGGCCAGGGGTGTGACGGCCAGGCACCGCTTTTTTGCCATGACCCGGGGTGTGAGGGCCGGGGACCCCTTCAGTGACATGACCTGAGGAGTCAGGGCCGGGAACCCCTTCAGTGTCATGTGCCGGGGTTTCAGGGCCGGGCACCCTTTCAGTGCCATGAAACGGGGTGTGATGGTCGGGCACCCCTTCAGTGCTATGAACCGGGGTGTGAGGGCTGCACCTTTAGTGACATAACCCGTGTGAGGGCCGGGCACCCTTTCAGAGTCATGAACCCGGTGAGGGCCGGGCACCCCATAAGTGCCATGAAACGGTGGTGAGTGCCGGACACTTTCAGTGCCGTGAACTGGGGGCCAGGCACCCTTCAGTGCTAAGAACCGGGTGAGGCCGGGCACCCGCTTAGTTCTATGACCAGGGGTGTGAAGGCCGGGCACACCTTCAGTAACATGGCCAGGGTGTGACGTCAGGCACGCTTCAGTGCCATGACCCGGGGTGTGAGGATGGGAACCCCTTCAGTGCCATGAACCGGGGTGTGAGGGCCGTCACACCCTTTCAGTGCCGTGAACCGGGGTGTGAGGCAGGCACCCTTCAGTGCTATGAACCGGGGTGTGAGGCCCGGGCACCGTTTGGTTCTATGACCAGGGTGTGAAGGCCGGGCACACCTTCAGTAACATGGCCAGGGGTGTGACGTCCAGGCACCCAGTGCCATGAATCAGGGTGTGAGGGGGGCACCTCCCAACCTGACCGGGGTATGAGGCCGGGCACCTTCAGTGACATGATCCGGGGTGTGAGCCCGGGCACCCTTCAATGACATGAACAGTGTGTGGGCCAGGCACCTCCGGTGCCATGACCCGGCGTGTGAAGGGCGGTCACTCCTTCCAGTGCCATGACCCGGGGTGTGAGGGCCGGGCACCCTTCAGCATCATGACCCGTGGTGTGAGGGTGGGCAACCCTTCAGAGCCATAACCCGGGGTGTGAGGGCCGAGCTCCCCTTCAGTGCCATAACCCGGGGTGTGAGGCCGGGCACCCTTTCGAGTCGTGAACCTGGGTGTGAGGCGGGCACCCCATAAGTGCCATGAAATGGTCGTTGAATGCGGACACCCATACATTGCTCTGAACCAGGGTGTGAGGGTCGGGCACCTCACATGTCCCGGGGTGTCAGGGCTGGGCACCCTCCAGCACGATGACGAGGTGTGAGGGCGGGCACCGCCACTGCCATGACCTGGGGTGTGAGGGCTGGAACCCCTTGAGTGCCATGAACATGTGAGGCCGGGCACCTTCAGTGCCATGAACCAGGGTGTGAGGGCAGGCACCCCTGTGCTATGACCCGGGTGTGAGGCCGGGCACCCATTTAGGTCTATAACCAGGGTGTGAGGCCGGGCACACCTTCGTGCCTGGCCAGGGGTGTGACGGCCGGGCACCGCTTGTGCGATGAGCCGGGGTGTGAGGGCCGGGCACCCCGTCAGTGCATAAATCGGTGTGTGAGGCGGGCACCTGCCAGCACCATGACCCGGGTGTGAGGGGCCGGGCTCTGATTTCAGTGCCATGAATCGTGGTGTGAGGGCCAGGGACCTCAGCACCATGACCCGGGGTGAGGGCCGGGCACCCCTTACAGTGCTATGACCCGGGGTGTGAGGGCCGGGCACCCCTCAATGACATGAACGGAGTGTGTGGGCCGGGCACCCTTTCGTTGCATATGAACTGGCGTGTCAGGCGGTCACTCCTTCCAGTGCCATGACCCGGGGTGTGAGGGTGGGGCACCCCTTCAGCCCTATGACCCGGGGTGTGAGGGCCGGGCACCCGTTTAGGTTTATGACGATGGGTGTGAGGGCCGGGCACACCTTCAGTGCCATGGCCAGGGGTGTGACGGCCGGGCACCGCTTTTTTGCCATGACCCTGAGTGTGAGGGCTGGGAACCCCTTCAGTGTCATGACCCGGGTGTGTCAGGGCCAGACAGCCTTTCAGTGACATGACTCGGGGTATGAGGGCAGGGCACCCCTCCAGCACCATGGCCTGGGGTGTGAGGGCCGGGCACCCCTTCAGTGTCATGACCCGGGTGTGTCAGGGCCAGACACCCCTCCAGCACCATGGCCCGGTGTGTGAGGGCCGGGCACCCTTCCAGTGCCATGAAACGGAAGTGAGGGCCGGGCACCCCTTTAGTGACATGACCCGGGGTGTGAGGGCCGGGCACCCCTTCAGTGCCATGGCAAGGGGTGTGAGAGCCGGGCACCTTATCAGTGCCATGACCCGGGGGGTGAGGGCCGGGCACCCCTTCAGTGACATGACCCGGGGTGTGAGGGCCGGGCACCCTATCAGTGACATGAAACGGGGTGTGGTGGTGCCTTCAACCTCATGACCCGGGGTGAGTGCAGGCACCTTCAGTGATATGACCCGGGGTGTGAGGGCCGGACACCCTTTCAGTGACATGACCCCGGGTGTGAGGGCCGGGCACCCCTCCAGTACCATGGCCTGGGGTGGGAGGGCGTGGCACCCTTCCAGTACCATGAAACGGAAGTGAGGGACGGGCACCACTTTAGGTACATGACCAGGGGTGTGAAGGCCTGGCAAACCTTCAGTGCCATGGCCAGGGGTGTGAGGGCCGGGCACCTCATCAGTGCCATGACCGGGGGTGTGAGAGCCGGGCAACCCTCCAGCATTATAGCCTGGGGGTGTGAGGGCCGGGCACACCTTCAGTGTCATGACCCAGGTGTGTCAGGGCCTGAAACCCCTCCAGCACCATGGCCCGGGCTGTGAGGGCCAGGCACCCTTTCACTGCCATGAATCGGGGTGTGAAGTCCGGGAACCACTTTACGTACATGACTAGGGGTGTGAGGGCCGGGCAAACCTTCAGTGCCATGGCCACGGATGTGAGGGCCGGGCACCTCATCAGTGCCATGACCTGGGGTGTGAGGGCCGGGCACCCCTTCATTGACATGACCCGGGGTGTGAGGGCCGGGCACCCCTTAAGTGACATGACCCGGGGTGTGAGGGCCGGGCACCCCTTCAGCACCAAGACCCGGGGTGAGGCCCAGGCACCCCTTCAGTGCCATGACCCGGGGTGTGAGGGCCGGGCACCCCTTCAGTGACATGACCCGGGGTGTGAGAGCCGGGCAACCCTTTAGTGACATGACCCGGGGTGTGAGGGCCGGGCACCCCTTCAGTGCCATGGCATGGGGTGTGAGGGCCGGGCACCTTATCACTTCCATGAACCGGGGGGTGAGTGCAGGCGCTGGCCAGGGTGTGGGCCGGCACCCTATCAGTGACATGAGCAGGTGTGGGGGCAGTTCCTGATGTTACGAAACGGGTGTGAGGCTGTGGCTGTGACCAGTGTGAGGCTGGGCCCCCTAGTGATATGACCCGTTTTTGAGGCCGGTCACCCTTTCAGTGGCATGACTGGGGTGTGACCTCCAGCACCATGGCCTGGGGTGTGAGGCCGGGCCCTATGTAATGATCCGGGTGTGTCATGGCCTCCGCCTGGCAGAGCAGGCAACGCTTCCAGTGCTGGGTCAGGGGCGGGCACCATCAGTGCCATGAGCCAGGTGTGAGGGCCGGGCACCTTCAGTGACGGCCCGGGGTGTGGGGGCCGGGCACCATTGTGACGCGACCCATGTTGGCAGGGCACCCCTTCAGCACCATGACCCAGATGTGGTAGAGCCGTTAGAGCCATAAACGGTGTGGCCTGGCTCCCCTTCCAGTGCCATGACCCGGGTGTGAGGGCCTGGGCACCCTTCAGGCATGAACAGGGGTGGCTGGATTTCCATGAGTCATGAACCTGGGTGGGTCCTTGCAGACCAGGTGTGAGGTCAGGACTTTGCTTCCATGACCAGGGTATCAGGGCTGGGCACCCCTCGACCATGACCCAGGTGTGAGGGCCGGGCACCCCATAGTGGCATGACCCGGGGTGGGCGAACTTTTTAGCACCATGACCCGGGGGTTTGAGTGGGCATCCTTCAGTGCCATGACCCAGGTGTGAGGGCCCCAGTGACACAGGGGTGTGAGGGCCGACTGCTTTTGACATGACCCGGGTTGTGAGGGGCCGGGCACCTCAGCACCATGGCTCAGGTTGTGAGGCCGTTTCCAGTGCCAAGAATGGGAACACGTTGCATTACAACAATACGTAGCTAG
>NW_024717983.1:0-87383 GCF_018991925.1 Homarus americanus
TTTGTTATACTCGATCAGGAGGCTTTGTTATACTCGATCAGGGGACTTTGTTATACTCGACCAGGGGACATTGTTATACTCGATCAAGGGACTTTGTTATACTCGACCAGGGATCTTTTTTATACTTGACCAATGGACTTTGTTATACTCGATGAGGGGCCTTTGTTATACTCGATGAGGGGACTTTGTTATGCCCGACCAGGGGATTTTGTTATACTCAATCAGGAGATATGTTATACTCGACCAGGGGACTTTGTTATACTCAACCTGGGGACTTTGTTATACTCGATCAGGGGACTTTGTTATATGCGATCAGGAGACTTTGTTATGCTCGATTAGGGGCCTTTGTTATACTCGATGAGGGGACTTTATTATACTCGACCAGGGGACTTTGCTATAGTCGACCAGGGGCCTTTGTTATATTTGATGAGGTGGTTTTGTTATACTCGACCAGGGGACTTTGATATGCTCGATCAGGGGACTTTGTTATACTCGATCAGGGGATATGTTATGCTCGATCAGGGGACTTTGTTATACTCGATCAGGGGACATTGTTATATTTGATTAGGGGACTTTGTTATACTCGATTAGGGGACTTTGTTATACTTGATCAGAGGACTTTGATATACTCGACCAGGGGCCTTTGTTATGCTCGATTAGAAAACTTTGTTATACTCGACCAGGGGACTTTGTTATACTCCACCAGGGCCTTTGTTATACTTGATCAGGGGATATGTTATACTCGATCAAGGGACTTTGTTATACTCGGTAGAGGGGACTTTGTTATATTCGATCAGGGATTTTGTTATACACGACTAGGGGACTTTGTTATACGCGATCAGGGGACTTTTTTATACTCGACCAGAGGACTTTGTTATACTCGATCAGGGGATATGTTATACTCGATCAGGGGACTTTGTTATACTCAACCAGAGGAATTTGTTATACTCGATCAGGGGACTTTGTTATACTCAATCAGGGGACTTTGTTATACTCGATTAGGGGCCTTTGTTATACTTGATGAGGGGGTTTTGTTTTACTCGACAGGGGACTTTTATACTTGATCAGGAGACTCTGTCATACTCGATCAGTGGACTTTCCTATATTTGACCAATGGACTTTGCTATACTCGACGAGGGGTCTTTGTTATATCGATCAGGGGACTTTGTTATACTCGACCAGTGGACTTTGTTATACTCTATCAGGGAACTTTGTCATACTCGACCAGAGGACTTTGTTATACTCGATCAGAGGATATGTTATACTCGATCAGGGGACTTTGTTATACTCGATCAGGGGACTTTGTTATACTTGATTAGGGGACTTTGTTATACTCGTCCAGGGGGCTTTGTATATACTCGATCAGGGGACTTTGTTACTCGATCAGGGGACTTTGTCTTACTCGATAAGGGGACTTTGTTATACTCGACCAGGGGACTTTTTTATACTTGACCAATGGACTTTGTTATACTCAATGAGGGGCCTTTGTTATACTCGATCAGGGGACTTGGTTATACACGACATGGGGACTTTGTTATACGCGATCAGGGATCTTTTTTATTCTCGACCAGTGGACTTTGTTATACTCGATCAGGGGATATGTTATACTCGATCAGGTGACTTTGTTGTACTCAACCAGAGGACGTTGTTATACTCGATCAGGGGAGTTTGTTATACTCAATCAGGGGACTCAGTTATACTCGATTAGGGGACTTTGTTATACTCGATGAGGGAGCTTTGTTATACTTGACCAGAGGACTTTGCTATACTGGACCAGGGGAATTTGTTATACTCGATCAGGGGGCTTTGTTATACTCGACGAGGGGACTTTCCTATATTTGACCAATGGACTTTGCTATACTCGATGAAAGGCCTTTGTTATACTCGATCACTGGGCTTTGTTATACGCGACCAGGGGACTTTGTTATACTCGTTCAGGGGTGTTTGTTATACTCGACCAGAGGACTTTGTTATACTCGATCAGGGGATATGTTATACTCGATCAGGGGACTTTGTTTTACTCGATTAGGGGAGTTTGTTATACTCGATCATAGGACTTTGTTATACTCAACCAGGGGCCTTTGTTATACTCGATTAGAAAACTTTGTTATACTCGACCAGGGGACTTTGTTATACTCCAACAGGGACTTTTTATACTCGATCAGGGGATATGTTTTACTCGATCAGGGGACTTTGTTATACTCGATCAGGGGACTTTGCTATACTCAACCAGGGGACTTTGTTATACTCGAGCAGGGGGCTTTGTTATACTCGATTAGGGGACTCTGTTATACTCGATCAGGACGCTTTGTTATATTCGATCAGGGGACTTTGCTATACTCGACCAGGGGACATTGTTATACTCGAACAGGGGACTTTGTTATTCTCGACCAGGGGACTTTGTTATACTCGATCAGAGGCCTTTGTTATACTAGATCAGGGGACTTTGTTACACTCGATTAGGGGCCTTTTTTGGACTCGATGAGGGGCCTTTGTTATACTCGATCAGGAGACTTTGTTATACTCGATCAGGTGACTTTCTTATACTCGAGCAGGGGGCTTTTTTATATTCGATCAGGGGACTTTGTTATACTCGATCAGGAGGCTTTGTTATACTTGATCAGGGGACTTTGCTATACTCGACCAGGGGACTTTGTTATAAACGAACCAGGAACTTTTTTATACTCGACCAAGGGACTTTTTTAAACTTGACCAGAGGACTTTGTTATATTCGATTAGGGGTTTTTGTTATACTCGATCAGGGGACTGTTATACTCGAGCAGGGGACTTTGTTATACTCGACCAGGGGACTTTGTTATACTCGATCAGGGGACTTTTTTATACTCGACCAGAGGACTTTGTTATACACAATCAGGGAATATGTTATACTTGATCAAGGGACTTTGTTATACTCAACAAGGGGACTTTGTTATACTCGATCAGGGGACTTTGTTATACTCTAAAGGGAACTTTGTTATACTCGATCAGGGGACTTTGTTATACTCGATCAGAGGACTTTGTCTTACTCGATCAGGGCCCTTTGCTATACTCGACCAGGGGACTTTGTTATAATCGATCAGGGTACTTTGTTATGCTCGATATGGGGACTTTGTTATACCGGGCCAGGGGACTTTTTTATACTCGATCAGGGGACTTTGTTATACTCGATCACTGGACTTTTGTTATACTCGATCAGGGGATTTAATGTTGGACTCGAACAGGGGACTTTGTTATACTCGACCAGGGGACTTTGTTATAATATATCAGGGGATATGTTATACTCGATCAGGGGACTTTGTTATACTCGATCAGGGGACTTTGTTATACTTGATTAGGGGACTTGTTATACTCGATCAGGGGAGTTTGTTATACTTGATCAGAGGACTTTGTTATACTCGACCAGGGGCCTGTGTTATGCTCGATTAGAAAACCTTGTTATACTCGACCAGGGGACTTTCTTATACTCCACCAGGGACTTGTTATACTCGATCAGGGGATATGTTATACTCGATCAGGGGACTTTGTTATACTCGGTTCCGGGGAATTTGTTATACTCGTCCAAGGGGCTTTGTTATACTAGCATCAGAGGAGTTTGTTATACTCGATGAGGGGACTTTGACTTACTCGATGAGGAACCTTTGTTATACTCGACCAGGGGACTTTGTTATAATCGATTAGGGGACTTTGTTATGCTCGATCTGGGGCATTTGTTAAACTGGGCCAGGAGACGTTGTTATACTCGATCAGGGGATATGTTATACTCGATCAGGGACTTTGTTATACTGGAACAGGGGACTTTGTTATACTTGATCAGGGGACTTTGTTATACTCGATCAGTGAACTTTGTTATTCTCATCCAGGGGGCTTTGTTATATTCGATGAGGGGACTTTGTTGTACTCGATCAGGGGTCTTTGTCTTACTCGATCAGGGCCCTTTGCTAAATTCGACCGGGGGACTTTGTTACAATCGATCAAGGGTCTTTGGTATGCTCGATCTAGGGACTTTGTTATTCTGGGCAAGGGGGCTTTTATATACTCGATCAGGGAACTTTGTTACACTGGACCAGAGGACATTTTTATCCTCGATCAGGGGACTTTGTTACACTGAACCAGAGGACATTTTTATACTCGATTAGGGGACTTATTTATACTCGATTAGGGGACTTTTGTTACACTCGATCAGGGGACTTTGTTATACTCGACCAGGGGCCTTTTTTATACTCGATTAGGGGACTTTGTTATACTCGACGAGGGGACTTTTTTATACTTGATCAGGGGACTTTGTCATACTCGATCAGTGGACTTTCCTATATTTGACCAATGGACTTTGCTATACTCGATGGGGGGCCTTTGTTATACTCGATCACTGGGCTTTGTTATACACGACCAGGGGACTTTGTTATACTCGTTCAGGGGTCTTTGTTATACTCGAAGAGGACTTTGTTATACTCGATCAGGGGATATGTTATACTCGATCAGGGGACTTTGTTTTACTCGATTAGGGGACTTTGTTATACTTGATCATAGGACTTTGTTATACTCAACCAGGGGCCTTTGTTATACTCGATTATAAAACTTTGTTATACTGGACCAGGGGACTTTGTTATACTCCACCAGGGACTTTTTTATACTCGATCAGGGGATATGTTTTACTCGATCAGGGGACCTTGTTATACTCGGTTCAGGGGACTTTGTTATACTCGTCCAGGGGGCTTTGTTATACTAGGATCAGGGTCTTTGTTATGCTCGATCAGGGGACTTTGTCTTACTCGATCAGGGCCCTTTGTTATACTCGACCAGGGGACTTTGTTATAATCGATTAGGGGACTTTGTTATGCTCGATCTGGGGACTTTGTTAAACTGGGCCAGGAGACGTTGTTATTCTCTATCAGGGGATATGTTATACTTGATCAGTGGACTTTGTTATACTGGACCAGGGGACTTTGTTTTACTCGATTAGGGGAATTTGTTATACTCGATGAGGGAACTTTGTTATACTCGTCTAGGGGGCTTTGTTATACTCGATCAGGGGACTTTGTTATACTCGATCAGGGGACTTTGTTACACAGGACCAGGGGACATTTTTATACTCGATCAGGGGACTTTTGTTTTACTTTATCAGGGGACTTTTGGTACACTCGATCAGGGGACTTTGTTATACTCGACCAGGGGCCTTTGTTATACTGGATCAGGGGACTTTGTTATGCGCGATCAGGAGACTTTGTTATACTCGATTAGGGGCCTTTGTGATACTCGATCAGGGGACTTTGTTATACTCCACCAGGGACTTTGTTATACTCGATTAGGGCCCTTTGTTATACTCGACCAGGGGACTTTGTTATAATCGATTAGGGGACTTTGTTATGCTCGATCTGGGGACTTTGTTAAACTGGGCCAGGAGACGTTGTTATACTCTATCAGGTGATATGTTATACTTGATCAGTGGACTTTGTTATACTGGACCAGGGGACTTTGTTTTACTCGATTAGGGGAATTTGTTATACTCGATGAGGGAACTTTGTTATACTCGTCTAGGGGGCTTTGTTATACTCGATCAGGGGACTTTGTTATACTCGATCAGGGGACTTTGTTACACTGGACCAGGGGACATTTTTATACTCGATCAGGGGACTTTTGTTATACTTTATCAGGGGACTTTTGTTACACTCAATCAGGGGACTTTGTTATACTCGACCAGGGGCCTTTGTTATACTGGATCAGGGGACTTTGTTATACGCGATCAGAGACTATGTTAAACTCGACCAGGGGGATATGTAATACTCGATCAGGGGACTTTGTTATACACGATCAGGGGTCTTTGTTATACTCGTCCAGGGGGCTTTGTTATACTCGATCAGGGGACTTTGTCTCATTCGATCAGGTCCTTTGTTATACTCGACCTGGGGACTTTGTTATAATCGATCAGGGGACTTTGTTACGCTCGATCTGGGGACTTTGTTATACTGGGCCAGGAGACTTTGTAATACTCGATCAGGGGATATGTTATACTCGATCAGGGGACTTTGTTATACTGGACCAGGGGACTTTGTTATACTCGATCATGGGACATTGTTATATTCGATCAGGGAACTTTGTTATACTCGTCCTGGGGGCTTTGTTATACTCGATTAGGGGACTTTGTTATACTCGATCAGGTGACTTTGTCTTTCTCGATCAGGGCCCTTTGCTATTCTCGACCAGGGGACTTTGTTATAATCGATCAGGGGACATTGTTATGCTCGATCTGGGACTTTTTTATACTCGATCAGTGGACTTTCCTATATTTGACCAATGGACTTTGCTAAACTCGATGAGGGGCCTTGGTTATACTCGATCAGGGGACTTTGTTATACTCGACCAGGGGACTTTGTTATACTCGATCAGGGGACTTTGTCATACTCGACTAGAGTACTTTGTTATACTTGTTTAGGGGACTTTGTTATACTCGATAAGGGGACTCTGTTACACTGGACCAAGGGACATTTTTATGCTCGATTAGGGGACTTTGTTATTCTCGATCAGGGGACTTTTTTTACACTCGATCAGGGAACTTTGTTATACTCGACCAAGGGCCTTTGTTATACTCGATTAGGGGACTTTGTTATACTCGATAAGGGGACTTTGTAATTCTTGATAAGGGGAATTTGTTATACTCGATAAGGGGACTTTGTTAGACTCGATCAGGGGACTCTGTTATACTCGACCAGGGGACATTGTTATACTCGATTAGGCGGCTTTGTCATACTCGATCTGGGCCTTCTTATACTCGATGAGGGGCCTTTGTTATACTCGATCAGGGGACTTTGTTATACTAGATAAGGGGACTTTGTTATACTCGATTAGAGGCCTTTTTTAGACTCGATCAGGGGACTTTGTTATACTTGAGCAGGGGGCTTTGTTATACACGATCAGGGGACTTTGTTATACTCGATCAGGAGGCTTTGTTATACTCGATCAGGGGACTTTGCTACACTCGACCAGGGGACTTTGTTATACTCGAGTAGGGGGCTTTGTTATACTCGATTAGGGGACTTTGTTATGCTCGATGAGGAGGCTTTGTTATACTCGATCAGGGGACTTTGTTATACTCGATTAGGGGACTTTGTTATACACGACCAGGGAACTTTTTTATCCTTGACCAATGGACTTTGTTATACTCGATGAGGGCCTTTGCTATACTCGATGAGGGGACTTTGTTATACTCGACCAGGGGACTTTGTTATACTCGACCAGGGGACTTTGTTATACTCGATCAGGGGACTTTTTTATACTCGACCAGAGGACTTTGTTATACTCGATCACTGGACTTTTGTTATACTCGATCAGGGGATTTAATGTTGGACTCGAACAGGGGACTTTGTTATACTCGACCAGGGGACTTTGTTATAATATATCAGGGGATATGTTATACTCGATCAGGGGACTTTGTTATACTCGATCAGGGGACTTTGTTATACTTGATTAGGGGACTTGTTATACTCGATCAGGGGAGTTTGTTATACTTGATCAGAGGACTTTGTTATACTCGACCAGGGGCCTGTGTTATGCTCGATTAGAAAACCTTGTTATACTCGACCAGGGGACTTTCTTATACTCCACCAGGGACTTGTTATACTCGATCAGGGGATATGTTATACTCGATCAGGGGACTTTGTTATACTCGGTTCCGGGGAATTTGTTATACTCGTTCAGGGGGCTTTGTTATACTAGCATCAGAGGAGTTTGTTATACTCGATGAGGGGACTTTGACTTACTCGATGAGGAACCTTTGTTATACTCGACCAGGGGACTTTGTTATAATCGATTAGGGGACTTTGTTATGCTCGATCTGGGGCATTTGTTAAACTGGGCCAGGAGACGTTGTTATACTCGATCAGGGGATATGTTATACTCGATCAGGGACTTTGTTATACTGGAACAGGGGACTTTGTTATACTTGATCAGGGGACTTTGTTATACTCGATCAGTGAACTTTGTTATTCTCATCCAGGGGGCTTTGTTATATTCGATGAGGGGACTTTGTTGTACTCGATCAGGGGTCTTTGTCTTACTCGATCAGGGCCCTTTGCTAAATTCGACCGGGGGACTTTGTTACAATCGATCAAGGTCTTTGGTATGCTCGATCTAGGGACTTTGTTATTCTGGGCAAGGGGGCTTTTATATACTCGATCAGGGGACTTTGTTACACTGGACCAGAGGACATTTTTATCCTCGATCAGGGGACTTTGTTACACTGAACCAGAGGACATTTTTATACTCGATTAGGGGACTTATTTATACTCGATTAGGGGACTTTTGTTACACTCGATCAGGGGACTTTGTTATACTCGACCAGGGGCCTTTTTTATACTCGATTAGGGGACTTTGTTATACTCGATCAGGGGACTTTGTTATACTCGAGCAGGGGACTTTGTTATACTCGACCAGGGGACTTTTTATACTTGATCAGGAGACTTTGTCATACGCGATCAGTGGACTTTCCTATATTTGACCAATGGACTTTGCTATACTCGACGAGGGGTCTTTGTTATACTCGATCAGGGGACTTTGTTATACTCGACCAGGGGACTTTGTTGTACTCGATCAGGGGACTTTGTCATATTCGACCAGAGGACATTGTTAGACTCGATCAGGGGATATGTTATACTCGAACAGAGGACTTTGTTATACTCGATCAGGGGGCTTTGTTATACTTGATTAGGGGACTATGTTATACTCGATCAAGGGACTTTGTTATACTTGATCAGAGGACTTTGTTATACTCGACAAGGGGCCTTTGTTATGCTCGATTAGAAAACTTTGTAATACTCGACCAGGGGACTTTGTTATACTCCACTAGGTACTTTGTTATACTCGATCAGGAGATATGTTATACTCGACAACGGGACTTTGTTATACTCGATAATGCGGCTTTGTTATACTCGATCAGGGGACTTTCTTATACTCGATGAGGGGCCTTTGTTATACTCGATTAGGGGCCTTTGTTATACTAGATCAGGGGACTTTGTTATACTCGATTAGAGGCCTTTTTTGGACTCGATCAGGGGACTTTGTTATACTCGAGCAGGGAGCTTTGTTTTACTCGAACAGGGGACTTTGTTATACTCGATCAGGAGGCTTTGTTATACTCGATGAGGGGACTTTGCTATACTCGACCAGGGGACTTCGTTATACTCGAGCAGGGGGCTTTGTTATACTCGATTAGGGGACTTTGTTATACTCGATCAGGAGGCTTTGTTATACTCCATCAGGGGACCTTGCTATACTCGAAAAGGGGACTTTTTTATACTCGATTAGGGGACTTTGTTATACTCGACCAGGGGACTTTGCTATAGTCGACCAGGGGACTTTGTTATACTCGCTTAGGGAACTTTGTTATACTCGACCAGGGACTTTGTTATACTCGATTAGGGGACTTTGTTATACTCGATTAGGGGAGTTTGTTATACTCGATGAGGAGACTTTGCTATACTCGACCAGGGGACTTTGCTATAGTCGACCAGGGGACTTTGTTATACTCGATTAGGGGACTTTGTTATACTCGATCAGGGGACTTTGTCTTACTCGATCAGGGCCCTTTGCAATACTCGACCGGGGGACATTGTTATAAACGATCAGGGGACTTTGGTATGCTCGATCTAGGGACTTTGTTATACTGGGCCAGGGAACTTTTTTATACTCGATGAGGGACTTTGTTACACTGGTCCAGGGGACATTTTTATACTCGTTCAGGGGACTTTGTTATACTCGATCAAGGGACTTTTGTTACACTCGATCAGGGGACCTTGTTATACTCGACCAGGGGCCTTTGTTATACTCGATTAGGGGACTTTGTTATACTCGATAAGGGATCTTTGTTATACTCGATAAGGGGAATTTGTTATACTCGATAAGGGGACTTTGATTGACTCGAACTGGGGACTTTGTTATACTCGACCAGGGGACTTTGTTGTACTCGATAATGGGATTTTTTTATACTCGATCAGGGGACTTTGTTATACTCGATCAGGGGGCTTTGTTATACTCGATCAAAAGCCTTTGTTATACTCGATCAGGGGAGTTTGTTATTCTCGATCAGGGGACTTTGTTATACTCGATCAGGAGGCTTTGTTATACTCGATCAGGGGACTTTGTTATACTCGACCAGGGGACATTGTTATACTCGATCAAGGGACTTTGTTATACTCGACCAGGGATCTTTTTTATACTTGACCAATGGACTTTGTTATACTCGATGAGGGGCCTTTGTTATACTCGATGAGGGGACTTTGTTATACCCGACCAGGGGATTTTGTTATACTCAATCAGGAGATATGTTATACTCGACCAGGGGACTTTGTTATACTCAACCTGGGGACTTTGTTATACTCGATCAGGGGACTTTGTTATATGCGATCAGGAGACTTTGTTATGCTCGATTAGGGGCCTTTGTTATACTCGATGAGGGGACTTTATTATACTCGACCAGGGGACTTTGCTATAGTCGACCAGGGGCCTTTGTTATATTTGATGAGGTGGTTTTGTTATACTCGACCAGGGGACTTTGATATGCTCGATCAGGGGACTTTGTTATACTCGATCAGGGGATATGTTATGCTCGATCAGGGGACTTTGTTATACTCGATCAGGGGACATTGTTATATTTGATTAGGGGACTTTGTTATACTCGATTAGGGGACTTTGTTATACTTGATCAGAGGACTTTGATATACTCGACCAGGGGCCTTTGTTATGCTCGATTAGAAAACTTTGTTATACTCGACCAGGGGACTTTGTTATACTCCACCAGGGCCTTTGTTATACTTGATCAGGGGATATGTTATACTCGATCAAGGGACTTTGTTATACTCGGTAGAGGGGACTTTGTTATATTCGATCAGGGGATTTTGTTATACACGACCAGGGGACTTTGTTATACGCGATCAGGGGACTTTTTTACACTCGACCAGAGGACTTTGTTATACTCGATCAGGGGATATGTTATACTCGATCAGGGGACTTTGTTATACTCAACCAGAGAAATTTGTTATACTCGATCAGGGGACTTTGTTATACTCAATCAGGGGAATTTGTTATACTCGATTAGGGGCCTTTGTTATACTTGATGAGGGGGTTTTGTTTTACTCGACCAGGGGACTTTTTATACTTGATCAGGAGACTCTGTCATACTCGATCAGTGGACTTTCCTATATTTGACCAATGGACTTTGCTATACTCGACGAGGGGTCTTTGTTATATCGATCAGGGGACTTTGTTATACTCGACCAGGGGACTTTGTTGTACTCGATCAGGGGACTTTGTCATATTCGACCAGAGGACTTTGTTATACTCGATCAGGGGATATGTTATACTCGAGCAGAGGACTTTGCTATACTCGATCAGGGGACTTTGTTATACTTGATTAGGGGACTATGTTATACTCGATCAGGGTCTTTGTTATACTTGATCAGAGGACTTTATTATACTTGACAAGGGGCCTTTGTTATGCTCGATTAGAAAACTTTGTTATACTCGACCAGGGAACTTTGTTATACTCCACCAGGGACTTTGTTATACTCGATCAGGAGGCTTTGTTATACTCAATGAGGGGACTTTGCTATACTCGACCAGGGAACTTCGTTATACTCGAGCAGGGGGCTTTGTTATACTCGATTAGGGGACTTTGTTATACTCGATCAGGAGGCTTTGTTATACTCCATCAGGGGACTTTGCTATACTCGAAAAGGGGACTTTGTTATACTCGATTAGGGGACTTTGTTATACTCGACCAGTGAACTTTTTTATACTTGACAAATGGACTTTGTTATACTCGATGAGGGGCCTTTGTTATACTCGACCAGGGGACTTTGCTATAGTCGACCAGGGGACTTTGTTATACTCGCTTAGGGAACTTTGTTATACTCGACCAGGGACTTTGTTATACTCGTTAGGGGACTTTGTTATACTCGATTAGGGGAGTTTGTTATACTCGATGAGGAGGCTTTGTTATACTCGACCAGGGGACTTTGCTGTAGTCGACCATGGGACTTTGTTATACTCGATTAGGGGACTTTGTTATACTCGATCAGGAGGCTTTGTTATACTCGATCAGGGGACTTTGCTATACTCGACCAGGGGACATTGTTATACTCGATCAAGGGACTTTGCTATACTCGACCAGGGATCTTTTTTATACTTGACCAATGGACTTTGTTATACTCGATGAGGGGCCTTTGTTATACTCGATGAGGGGACTTTGTTATACTCGACCAGGGGATTTTGTTATACTCAATCAGGAGATATGTTATACTCGATCAGGGGACTTTGTCTTACTCGATCAGGGCCCTTTGCTATACTCGACCGGGGGACTTTGTTATAAACGATCAGGGGACTTTGGAATGCTCGATCTAGGGACTTTGTTATACTGGGCCAGGGAACTTTTTTATACTCGATAAGGGACTTTGTTACACTGGTCCAGGGGACATTTTTATACTCGACCAGGGGCCTTTGTTATACTCGATTATGGGACTTTGTTATACTCGATAAGGGAACTTTGTTATACTCGATAAGGGGAATTTGTTATACTCGATAAGGGGACTTTGATAGACTCGAACTGGGGACTTTGTTATACTCGACCAGGGGACTTTGTTGTCCTCGATAATGGGATTTTGTTATACTCGATCAGGAGACTTTGTTATACTCGATCAGGGGGCTTTGTTATACTCGATCAAAAGCCTTTGTTATACTCGATCAGGGGAGGTTGTTATACTCGATCAGGGGACTGTGTTATACTCGATCAGGAGGCTTTGTTATACTCGATCAGGGGACTTTGCTATACTCGACCAGGGGACATTGTTATACTCGATCAAGGGACTTTGTTATACTCGACCAGGGATCTTTTTTATACTTGACCAATGGACTTTGTTATACTCGATGAGGGGCCTTTGTTATACTCGATGAGGGGACTTTGTTATACACCAGGGGATTTTTATACTCAATCAGGAGATATGTTATACTCGATCAGGGGACTTTGTTATACTCAACCAGGGGACTTTGTTATACTCGATCAGGGGACTTTGTTATATGCGATCAGGAGACTTTGTTATACTCGATTAGGGGCCTTTGTTATACTCGATGAGGGGACTTAATTATACTCGACCAGGGGACTTTGCTATTAGTCGACCAGGGGACTTTGTTATACTCGATTAGGGGACTTTGTTATACTCGACCAGGGGACTTTTTTATACTTGATCAGGGGAATTTGTCTTACTCGACCAGAGGCCTTTGTTATACTCGATCGGGGGACTTTGTTATACTCGATGAGTGGACTTTACTATATTTGACCAACGGACTTTGCTATACTCGATGAGGGGCCTTTGTTATACTCGATCAGGGGACTTTGTTATACTCGACCGGAAGACTTTGTTATACTCGATCAGGTGATATGTTACACTCGATCAGGGGACTTAGTTATTCTCGATCAGAGGACTTTGTTATACTCGACGAGGGGCCTTTTTATACTCGATTAGAAAACTTTGTTATACTCGACCAGGAGACTTTGTGATACTCGATCAGGGGACTGTGTTATACTCCACCAGGGACTTTGTTATATTCGATCAGGGGATATGTAATACTCGATCAGGGGACTTTGTTATACACGATCAGGGGTTTTTGTTATACTCGTCCAGGGGGCTTTGTTATACTCGATCAGGGGACTTTGTTATATTCGATCATGGGACTTTGTCTTACTCGATCAGGGCCTTTGTTATACTTGACCAGGGGACTTTGTTTCACTCGATCATGGCCCTTTGCTATACTCGACCAGGGGACTTTGTTATAATCGATTAGGGGACTTTGTTTTGCTCGATCTGGGACTTTGTTATACTCGATCAGTGGACTTTCCTATAATTGACCAATGGACTTTGCTATACTCGATGAGGGGCCTTTGTTATACTCGATCAGGGGACTTTGTTATACTCGACCAGGGGCCTTTGTTATACTCGATTAGGGGAATTTGTTATACTCGATAAGGAGACTTTGATAGACTCGAACTGGGGACTTTGTTATACTCGACCAGGGGACTTTGTTGTACTCGATAATGGGATTTTGTTATACTCGATCAGGGGACTTTGTTATACTCGATCAGGGGGCTTTGTTATACTCGATCAAAAGCCTTTGTTATACTCGATCAGGGGAGTTTGTTATTCTCGATCAGGGGACTGGTTATACTTGATCAGGAGGCTTTGTTATACTCGATCAGGGGACTTTGTTATACTCGACCAGGGGACATTGTTATACTCGATCAAGGGACTTTGTTATACTCGACCAGGGATCTTTTTTATACTTGACCAATGGACTTTGTTATACTCGATGAGGGGCCTTTGTTATACTCGATGAGGGGACTTTGTTATGCCCGACCAGGGGATTTTGTTATACTCAATCAGGAGATATGTTATACTCGACCAGGGGACTTTGTTATACTCAACCTGGGGACTTTGTTATACTCGATCAGGGGACTTTGTTATATGCGATCAGGAGACTTTGTTATGCTCGATTAGGGGCCTTTGTTATACTCGATGAGGGGACTTTATTATACTCGACCAGGGGACTTTGCTATAGTCGACCAGGGGCCTTTGTTATATTTGATGAGGGGTTTTGTTATACTCGACCAGGGGACTTTGATATACTCGATCAGGGACTTGTTATACCCTGACCAGGGACATTGTTATACTCGACGGGGGACTTTGTTATACTCGACCAGGATCTTATACTTGACCAATGGATTTGTTATACTCGATGAGGGCCTTTTGTTATACTGTAGAGGGGACTTTGTTATCATCAGGGGATTTTGTTATACACGACCAGGGACTTTGTTATACGCGATCAGGGGACTTTTTTATACTCGACCAGAGGAGACTTTGTTATACTCGATCAGGGGATATGTTATACTCGATCAGGGGACTTTGTTATACTCAACCAGAGGAATTTGTTATACTCGATCAGGGGACTTTGTTATACTCAATCAGGGGACTTTGTTATACTCGATTAGGGGCCTTTGTTATACTTGATGAGGGGTTTTTGTTTTACTCGACCAGGGGACTTTTTATACTTGATCAGGAGACTCTGTCATACTCGATCAGTGGACTTTCCTATATTTGACCAATGGACTTTGCTATACTCGACGAGGGGTCTTTGTTATATCGATCAGGGGACTTTGTTATACTCGACCAGTGGACTTTGTTATACTCTATCAGGGAACTTTGTCATACTCGACCAGAGGACTTTGTTATACTCGATCAGAGGATATGTTATACTCGATCAGGGGACTTTGTTATACTCGATCAGGGGACTTTGTTATACTTGATTAGGGGACTTTGTTATACTCGTCCAGGGGGCTTTGTATATACTCGATCAGGGGACTTTGTTACTCGATCAGGGGACTTTGTCTTACTCGATAAGGGGACTTTGTTATACTCGACCAGGGGACTTTTTTATACTTGACCAATGGACTTTGTTATACTCAATGAGGGGCCTTTGTTATACTCGATCAGGGGACTTGGTTATACACGACATGGGGACTTTGTTATACGCGATCAGGGATCTTTTTTATTCTCGACCAGTGGACTTTGTTATACTCGATCAGGGGATATGTTATACTCGATCAGGTGACTTTGTTGTACTCAACCAGAGGACGTTGTTATACTCGATCAGGGGAGTTTGTTATACTCAATCAGGGGACTCAGTTATACTCGATTAGGGGACTTTGTTATACTCGATGAGGGAGCTTTGTTATACTTGACCAGAGGACTTTGCTATACTGGACCAGGGGAATTTGTTATACTCGATCAGGGGGCTTTGTTATACTCGACGAGGGGACTTTCCTATATTTGACCAATGGACTTTGCTATACTCGATGAAAGGCCTTTGTTATACTCGATCACTGGGCTTTGTTATACGCGACCAGGGGACTTTGTTATACTCGTTCAGGGGTGTTTGTTATACTCGACCAGAGGACTTTGTTATACTCGATCAGGGGATATGTTATACTCGATCAGGGGACTTTGTTTTACTCGATTAGGGGAGTTTGTTATACTCGATCATAGGACTTTGTTATACTCAACCAGGGGCCTTTGTTATACTCGATTAGAAAACTTTGTTAAACTCGACCAGGGGACTTTGTTATACTCCAACAGGGACTTTTTATACTCGATCAGGGGATATGTTTTACTCGATCAGGGGACTTTGTTATACTCGATCAGGGGACTTTGCTATACTCAACCAGGGGACTTTGTTATACTCGAGCAGGGGGCTTTGTTATACTCGATTAGGGGACTCTGTTATACTCGATCAGGACGCTTTGTTATATTCGATCAGGGGACTTTGCTATACTCGACCAGGGGACATTGTTATACTCGAACAGGGGACTTTGTTATTCTCGACCAGGGGACTTTGTTATACTCGATCAGAGGCCTTTGTTATACTAGATCAGGGGACTTTGTTACACTCGATTAGGGGCCTTTTTTGGACTCGATGAGGGGCCTTTGTTATACTCGATCAGGAGACTTTGTTATACTCGATCAGGTGACTTTCTTATACTCGAGCAGGGGGCTTTTTTATATTCGATCAGGGGACTTTGTTATACTCGATCAGGAGGCTTTGTTATACTTGATCAGGGGACTTTGCTATACTCGACCAGGGGACTTTGTTATAAACGAACCAGGAACTTTTTTATACTCGACCAAGGGACTTTTTTAAACTTGACCAGAGGACTTTGTTATATTCGATTAGGGGTTTTTGTTATACTCGATCAGGGGACTGTTATACTCGAGCAGGGGACTTTGTTATACTCGATCAGGGGACATTTTTATACTCGACCAGAGGACTTTGTTATATTCGATTAGGGGACTTTGTTATACTCGAACCAGGGGACTTTTTTATATTTGCCAATGGACTTTGTTCTACTCAATGAGGGGCCTTTGTTATACACGATCAGGGGACTTTGTTATACACGACCAGGAGACTTTGTTATACGCGATCAGGGGACATTTTTATACTCGACCAGAGGACTTTGTTATACTCGATCAGGGGATATGTTATGCTCGATCAGGGGACTTTGTTATACTCAACCAGAGGACTTTGTTATACTCATATAGGGGACTTTGTTATACTCGATTTGGGGCCTTTGTTATATTTGATGAGGGGGTTTTGTTATACTCGACCAGGGGACTTTGATATGCTCGATCAGGGGCTTTTGTTATACTCGTTTAGGAGATATGTTATGCTCAATCAGGGGACTTTGTTATACTCGATCAGGGGACATTGTTATATTTGATTAGGGGACTTTGTTATACTCGATTAGGGGACTTTGTTATACTTGATCAGAGGACTTTGATATACTCGACCAGGGCCCTTTGTTATGCTCGATTAGAAAACTTTGTTATACTCGACCAGGGGACTTTGTTATACTCCACCAGGGCCTTTGTTATTCTTGATCAGGGGATATGTTATACTCGATTAAGGGACTTTGTTATACTCGGTAGAGGGGACTTTGTTATATTCGATCAGGGGATTTTGTTATACACGACCAGGGGACTTTGTTATATGCGATCAGGGGACTTTTTCATACTCGACCAGAGGACTTTGTTATACTCGATCAGGGGATATGATATACTCGATCAGGGGACTTTGTTATACTTAACCAGAGGACTTTGTTATACTCGATCAGGGGACTTTGTTATACTCAATTAGGGGACTTTGTTATACTCGATTAGGGGCCTTTGTTATACTTGATGAGGGGGGTTTTGTTTTACTCGACCAGGGGACTTTTTATACTTGATCAGGAGACTTTGTCATACTCGATCAGTGGACTTTCCTATATTTGACCAATGGACTTTGCTATACTCGACGAGGGGTCTTTGTTATACTCGATCAGGGGACTTTGTTATACTCGACCAGGGGACTTTGTTGTACTCGATCAGGGGACTTTGTCATATTCGACCAGACGACTTTGTTATACTCGATCAGGGGATATGTTATACTCGAACAGAGGACTTTGCTATACTCGATCAGGGGACTTTGTTATACTTGGTTAGGGGACTATGTTATACTCGATCAAGGGACTTTGTTATACTTGATCAGAGGACTTTGTTATACACGACAAGGGGCCTTTGTTATGCTCGATTAGAAAACTTTGTTATACTCGACCATTGGACTTTGTTATACTCCACCAGGAACTTTGTTATACTCGATCAGGGGATATGTTATACTCGACAACGGGACTTTGTTATACTCGATCAGGGGACTTTCTTATACTCGATGAGGGGCCTTTGTTATACTCGATTAGGGCCTTTGTTATACTAGATCAGGGGACTTTGTTATACTCGATTAGAGGCCTTTTTTGGACTCGATCAGGGGACTTTGTTATACTCGAGCAGGGAGCTTTGTTATACTCGATCAGGGGAATTTGTTATACTCGATCAGGAGGCTTTGTTTTACTCGATGAGGGGACTTTGCTCTACTCGACCAGGGGACTTCGTTATACTCGAGCAGGGGGCTTTGTTATACTCGATTAGGGGACTTTGTTATACTCGATCAGGAGGCTTTGTTATACTCCATCAGGGGACTTTGCTATACTCGAAAAGGGGACTTTGTTATACTCGATTAGGGAACTTTGTTATACTCGACCAGTGAACTTTTTTATACTTGACAAATGGACTTTGTTATACTCGATGAGGGGCCTTTGTTATACTCGACCAGGGGACTTTGCTATAGTCGACCAGGGGACTTTGTTATACTCGCTTAGGGAACTTTGTTATACTCGACCAGGGACTTTGTTATACTCGATTAGGGGACTTTGTTATACTCGATTAGGGGAGTTTGTTATACTCGATGAGGAGACTTTGTTATACTCGACCAGGGGACTTTGCTATAGTCGACCAGGGGACTTTGTTATACTCGATTAGGGGACTTTGTTATACTCGATCAGGGGACTTTGTCTTACTCGATCAGGGCCCTTTGCAATACTCGACCGGGGGACTTTGTTATAAACGATCAGGGGACTTTGGTATGCTCGATCTAGGGACTTTGTTATACTGGGCCAGGGAACTTTTTTATACTCGATAAGGGACTTTGTTACACTGGTCCAGGGGACATTTTTATACTCGATCAGGGAACTTTGTTATACTCGATCAAGGGACTTTTGTTACACTCGATCAGGGGACTTTGTTATACTCGACCAGGGGCCTTTGTTATACTCGATTAGGGGACTTTGTTATACTCGATAAGGGAACTTTGTTATACTCGATAAGGGGAATTTGTTATACTCGATAAGGGGACTTTGATAGACTCGAACTGGGGACTTTGTTATACTCGACCAGGGGACTTTGTTGTACTCGATAATGGGATTTTGTTGTACTCGATCAGGGGACTTTGTTATACTCGATCAGGGGGCTTTGTTATACTCGATCAAAAGCCTTTGTTATACTCGATCAGGGGAGTTTGTTCTACTCGATCAGGGGACTTTGTTATACTCGATCAGGAGGCTTTGTTATACTCGATCAGGGGACTTTGTTATACTCGACCAGGGGACATTGTTATACTCGATCAAGGGACTTTGTTATACTCGACCAGGGATCTTTTTTATACTTGACCAATGGACTTTGTTATACTCGATGAGGGGCCTTTGTTATACTCAATGAGGGGACTTTGTTATACTCGACCAGGTGATTTTGTTATACTCAATCAGGAGATATGTTATACTCGATCAGGGGACTTTGTTATACTCAACCATGGACTTTGTTATACTCGATCAGGGGACTTTGTTATATGCGATCAGGAGACTTTGTTATACTCGATTAGGAGCCTTTGTTATACTCGATGAGGGGACTTTATTATACTCGACCAGGGGACTTTGCTATAGTCGACCAGGGGCCTTTGTTATATTTGATGAGGGGGTTTTGTTATACTCGACCAGGGGACTTTGATATGCTCGATCAGGGGACTTTGTTATACTCGATCAGGGGATATGTTATGCTCGATCAGGGGACTTTGTTATACTCGATCAGGGGACATTGTTATATTTGATTAGGGGACTTTGTTATACTCGATTAGGGGACTTTGTTATACTTGATCAGAGGACTTTGATATACTCGACCAGGGGCCTTTGTTATGCTCGATTAGAAAACTTTGTTATACTCGACCAGGGGACTTTGTTATACTCCACCAGGGCCTTTGTTATACTTGATCAGGGTATATGTTATACTCGATCAAGGGACTTTGTTATACTCGGTAGAGGGGACTTTGTTATATTCGATCAGGGATTTTGTTATACACGACCAGGGGACTTTGTTATACGCGATCAGGGGACTTTTTTATACTCGACCAGAGGACTTTGTTATACTCGATCAGGGGACTTTGTTATACTCAATCAGGGGACTTTGTTATACTCGATTAGGGGCCTTTGTTATACTTGATGAGGGGGTTTTGTTTTACTCGACAAGGGGACTTTTTATACTTGATCAGGAGACTTTGTCATACTCGATCAGTGGACTTTCCTATATTTGACCAATGGACTTTGCTATACTCGACGAGGGGTCTTTGTTATATCAATCAGGGGACTTTGTTATACTCGACCAGGGAACTTTGTTGTACTCGATCAGGGGACTTTGTCATATTCGACCAGAGGACTTTGTTATACTCGATCAGGGGATATGTTATACTCGAACAGAGGACTTTGCTATACTCGATCAGGGGACTTTCTTATACTCGGTAGAGGGGACTTTGTTATATTCGATCAGGGGATTTTGTTATACACGACCAGGGGACTTTGTTATACTCGATCAGGGGACTTTGTTATACTCAACCAGAGGAATTTGTTATTCTCGATCAGGGGACTTTGTTATACTCAATCAGGGGACTTTGTTATACTCGATTAGGGGCCTTTGTTATACTTGATGAGGGGGTTTTGTTTTACTCGACAAGGGGACTTTTTATACTTGATCAGGAGACTTTGTCATACTCGATCAGTGGACTTTCCTATATTTGACCAATGGACTTTGCTATACTCGACGAGGGGTCTTTGTTATATCAATCAGGGGACTTTGTTATACTCGACCAGGGGACTTTGTTGTACTCGATCAGGGGACTTTGTCATATTCGACCAGAGGACTTTGTTATACTCGATCAGGGGATATGTTATACTCGAACAGAGGACTTTGCTATACTCGATCAGGGGACTTTGTTATACTTGATTAGGGGACTATGTTATACTCGATCAGGGGACTTTGTTATACTTGATCAGAGGACTTTATTATACTCGACAAGGGGCCTTTGTTATGCTTGATTAGAAAACTTTGTTATACTCGACCAGGGGACTTTGTTATACTCCACCAGGGACTTTGTTATACTCGATCAGGGGATATGTTATACTCGACAACAGGACTTTGTTATACTCGATAATGCGGCTTTGTTATACTCGATCAGGGGACTTTCTTATACTCGATGTGGGGCCTTTGTTATACTCGATTAGGGGCCTTTGTTATACTAGATCAGGGGACTTTGTTATACTCGATTAGAGGCCTTTTTTGGACTCGATTAGGGGACTTTGTTATACTCGAGCAGGGAGATTTGTTATACTCGATCAGGGGACTTTGTTATACTCGATCAGGAGGCTTTGTTATACTCGATGAGGGGACTTCGTTATACTCGAGCAGGGGGCTTTGTTATACTCGATTAGGGGACTTTGTTATACTCGATCAGGAGGCTTTGTTATACTTCATCAGGGGACTTTGCTATACTCGAAAAGGGGACTTTGTTATACTCGATTAGGGACTTTGTTATACCTGACCAGTGAACTTTTTATACTTGACAAATGGACTTTGTTATAATTTCGATGAGGGGCCTTTGTTATACTCGACCAGGTCTCTTGCTATAGTCGACCAGGGATTTTGTTATACTCGCTTATGGAACTTTTGTTATACTCGTCCAGGGACTTTGTTATACTGATTAGGGACTTTATACTCGATTAGGGAGTTTGTTATACTCGATCAGGGACTTTGTTATACTCGACCAGGGACTTTCTTATACTCGACGAGGGGGCTTTGTTATACTCGATCAGGGGACTTTGTTATATTCGATCAGGGGACTTTGTTATACTCGATCAGGGGACTTTGTTATACTCGATGAGGGGGCTTTGTTTTACTCGAACCGGGGACTTTGTTATACTCGATCAGGGGACTTGATATGACCTGAACTGGGACTTTGTTATACTGTGTTATACTCGATCAGGGGGCTTTGTTATACTCGATCAAAAGCCTTTGTTATACTCGATCAGGGGAGTTTGTTATACTCGATCCGGGGACTGTGTTATACTCGATCAGGAGGCTTTGTTATGCTTTCGATCAGGGGACTTTTGCTATACTTTCGACCAGGGGACATTGTTATACTCGATCAAGGACTTTGTTATACTCGACCAGGATCTTTTTATACTTGACCAATGGACTTTGTTATACTCGATGAGGGGCCTTTGTTATACTCGATGAGGGGACTTTGTTATACTCGACCAGGGGATTTTGTTATACTCAATCAGGAGATATCTTATACTCGATCAGGGGTCTTTGTTATACTCAACCAGGGGACTTTGTTATACTCGATCAGGGGACTTTGTTATATGCGATCAGGAGACTTTGTTATACTCGATTAGGGGCCTTTGTTATACTCGATGAGGGGACTTTATTATACTCGACCAGGGGACTTTGCTTTAGTCGACCAGGGGACTTTGTTATACTAGATTAGGGGACTTTGTTATACTCGACCAGGGGACTTTTTTATACTTGATCAGGGGAATTTGTCTTACTCGACCAGAGGCCTTTGTTATACTCGATCGGGGGACTTTGTTATACTCGATGAGTGGACTTTACTATATTTGACCAACGGACTTTGCTATACTCGATGAGGGGCCTTTGTTATACTCGATCAGGGGACTTTGTTATACTCGACCGGAAGACTTTGTTATACTCGATCAGGTGATATGTTACACTCGATCAGGGGACTTTGTTATTCTCGATCAAAGGACTTTGTTATACTCGACGAGGGGCCTTTTTATACTCGATTAGAAAACTTTGTTAAACTCGACCAGGAGACTTTGTGATACTTGATCAGGTGACTGTGTTATACTCCACCAGGGACTTTGTTATATTCGATCAGGGGATATGTAAGACTCGATCAGGGGACATTGTTATACACGATCAGGGGTCTTTGTTATACTCGTCCAGGGGGCTTTGTTATACTCGATCAGGGGACTCTGTTATATTCGATCAGGGGACTTTGTCTTACTCGGTCAGGGCGTTTGTTATACTTGACCAGGGGACTTTGTTTCACTCGATCATGGCCCTTTGCTATACTCGACCAGGGGACTTTGTTATAATCGATCAGGGGACTTTGTAATTCTCGATCTGGGACTTTGTTATACTCGATCAGTGGACTTTCCTATAATTGACCAATGGACTTTGCTATACTCGATGAGGGGCCTTTGTTATACTCGATCAGGGGACTTTGTTATACTCGACCAGGGGACTTTGTTATACTCTATTAGGGGACTTTGTCATACTCGACCAGAGGACTTTGTTATACTCGATCAGAGGATATGTTATACTCGATCAGGGGACTTTGTTATACTCGATCAGGGGACTTTGTTGTACTTGATTAGGGGACTTTGTTATACTCGTCCAGGGGGCTTTGTTATACTCGATCAGGGTACTTTGTTACTCGATCAGGGGACTTTGTCTCCCTCGATAAGGGGACTTTGTTAGACTCGAACAAGGGACTTTGTTATACTCGACTAGGGGACTTTGTTATACTCGATAAGGCGGCTTTGTTATACTCGATCAGGGGACTTTTTTATACTCGAACAGAGGGCTTTGTTATACTCGATTAGGGGACTTTGTTTGTTATACTCGACCAGGGGACTTTTTTATACTTGACCAATGGACTTTGTTATATTCAATGAGGGGCCTTTGTTATACTCGATCAGGGGACTTGGTTATACACGACATGGGGACTTTGTTATACGCGATCAGGGATCTTTTTTATTCTCGACCAGTGGACTTTGTTATACTCGATCAGGGGATATGTTATACTCGATCAGGGGACTTTGTTGTACTCAACCAGAGGACTTTGTTTTACTCGATCAGGGGAGTTTGTTATACTCAATCAGGGGACTCTGTTATACTCGATTAGGGGACTTTGTTATACTCGATGAGGGAGCTTTGTTATACTCGACCAGAGGACTTTGCTATACTGGACCAGGGGAATTTGTTATACTCGATCAGGGGGCTTTGTTATACTCGACGAGGGACTTTTTTATACTTGATCAGGGGACTTTGTCATTCTCGATCAGTGGACTTTCCTATATTTGACCAATGGACTTTGCTATACTCGATGAAAGGCCTTTGTTATACTCGATCACTGGGCTTTGTTATACGCGACCAGGGGACTTTGTTATACTCGTTCAGGGGTGTTTGTTATACTCGACCAGAGGACTTTGTTATACTCGATCAGGGGATATGTTATACTCGATCAGGGGACTTTGTTTTACTCGATTAGGGGAGTTTGTTATACTTGATCATAGGACTTTGTTATACTCAACCAGGGGCCTTTGTTATACTCGATTAGAAAACTTTGTTATACTGGACCAGGGGATTTGTTATACTCCACCAGGGACTTTTTTATACTCGATCAGGGGATATGTTTTACTCGATCAGGGGACCTTGTTATACTCGGTTCAGGGGACTTTGTTATACTCGTCAAGGGGGCTTTGTTATACTAGGATCAGGGTCTTTGTTATGCTCGATCAGGGGACTTTGTCTAACTCGATCAGGGCCCTTTGTTATACTCGACCAGGGGACTTTGTTATAATCGATTAGGGCACTTTGTTATGCTCGATCTGGGGACTTTGTTAAACTGGGCCAGGAGACGTTGTTATACTCTATCAGGGGATAGGTTATACTTGATCAGGGGACTTTGTTATACTGGACCAGGGGACTTTGTTATACTCGATTAGGGGACTTTGTTATACTCGATGAGGGAACTTTGTTATACTCGTCTAGGGGGCTTTGTTATACTCGATCAGGGGACTTTGTTATACTCGATCAGGGGACTTTGTTACACTGGACCAGGGGACATTTTTATACTCGATCAGGGGACTTTGTTATACTGGACCAGGGGACTTTTTTATACTCGATCATGGGACATTGTTATATTCGATCAGGGAACTTTGTTATACTCGTCCTGGGGGCTTTGTTATACTCGATTAGGGGACTTTGTTATACTCGATCAGGGGACTTTGTTATACTTGTTTAGGGGACTTTGTTATACTCGATAAGGGGACTTTGTTATACTGGACCAGGGGACTTTGTTATACTCGATCATGGGACATTGTTATATTCGATCAGGGAACTTTGTTATACTCGTCCTGGGGGCTTTGTTATACTCGATCAGGGCCCTTTGCTATTCTCGACCAGGGGACTTTGTTATAATAGATCAGGGGACATTGTTATGCTCGATCTGGGACTTTTTTATACTCGATCAGTGGACTTTCCTATATTTGACCAATGGACTTTGCTAAACTCGATGAGGGGCCTTGGTTATACTCGATCAGGGGACTTTGTTATACTCGACCATGGGACTGTGTTATACTCGATCAGGGGACTTTGTCATACTCGACCAGAGTACTTTGTTATACTCGATCAGAGGATATGTTATACTCGATCAGGGGACTTTGTTATACTCGATCAGGGGACTTTGTTATACTTGTTTAGGGGACTTTGTTATACTCGATAAGGGGACTTTGTTACACTGGACCAGGGGACATTTTTATGCTCGATTAGGGGACTTTGTTATTCTGGATCAGGGGACTTTTTTTGCACTCGATCAGGGAACTTTGTTATACTCGACCAAGGGCCTTTGTTATACTCGATTAGGGGACTTTGTTATACTCGATAAGGGGACTTTGTTATACTTGATAAGGGGAATTTGTTATACTCGATAAGGGGACTTTGTTAGACTCGAACAGGGGACTCTGTTTTACTCGACCAGAGGACATTGTTATACTCGATTAGGCGGCTTTGTCATACTCGATCTGGACCTTCTTATACTCGATGAGGGGCCTTTGTTATACTCGATGAGGGGCCTTTGTTATACTAGATAAGGGGACTTTGTTATACTCGATTAGAGGCCTTTTTTGGACTCGATCAGGGGACTTTGTTATAATTGAGCAGGGGGCTTTGTTATACACGATTAGGGGACTTTGTTATACTCGATCAGGAGGCTTTGTTATACTAGATCAGGGGACTTTGCTACACTCGACCAGGGGACTTAGTTATACTCGAGTAGGGGGCTTTGTTATACTCGATTAGGGGACTTTGTTATGCTCGATGAGGAGGCTTTGTTATACTCGATCAGGGGACTTTTTTATACTCGACCAGAGGATTTTGTTATACACAATCAGGGAATATGTTATACTTGATCAAGGGACTTTGTTATACTCAACTAGGGGACTTTGTTATACTCGATCAGGGGACTTTGTCATACTCGACCAGAGGACTTTGTTATACTCGATCAGAGGATATGTTATACTCGATCAGGGGACTTTGTTATACTCAATCAGGGGACGTTGTTATACTCGATCATTTGACTTTGTTATACTCGATGAGGGAACTTTGTTATACTCGTCCAGGGGGCTTTGTTATACTCGATTAGGGGACTTTCTTATACTCGATCAGGGGACTTTATCTTACTCGATCAAGGCCCTTTGCTATTCTCGACCAGGGGACTTTGTTATAATTGATCAGGGGACATTGTTATGCTCGATCTGGGACTTTGTTATACTCGATCAGTGGACTTTCCTATATTTGACCAATGGACTTTGCTAAACTCGATGAGAGGCCTTGGTTATAATCGATCAGGGGACTTTGTTATACTCGACCAGGGGACTTTGTTATACTCGATCAGGGGACTTTGTCATACTCGACCAGAGAACTTTGTTATACTCGATCAGAGGATATGTTATACTCGATCAGGGGACTTTGTTATACTCGATCAGGGGACTTTGTTATACGTTGATTAGGGGACTATGTTATACTCGATCAGGGGACTTTGTTACACTGGACCAGGGGACATTTTTATGCTCGATTAGGGGACGTTGTTATTCTCGATCAGGGGACTTTTCTTACACTCGATCAGGGAACTTTGTTATACTCGACCAGGGGCCTTTGTTATACTCGATTAGGGGACTTTGTTATATTCGATAAGGGGACTTTGTTATACTCGATAAGGGGAATTTGTTATACTCGATAAGGGGACTTTTTTAGACTCGAACAGGGGACTTTGTTATACTCGACCAGGGGACTTTGTTATACTCGATTAGGCGGCTTTGTTATACTCGATCAGGGGACTTTGTTATACTCGACCAGAGGAGTTTGTTATACTCGATCAGGGGATATGTTATACTCGATCAGGGGACTTTGTTTTACTCGATTAGGGGACTTTGTTATACTTGATCATAGGACTCAACCAGGGGCCTTTGATATACTCGATTAGAAAACTTTGTTATACTCGACCAAGGGACTTTGTTATACTCCACCAGGGACTTTTTTATACTTGTTCAGGGGATATGTTTTACTCGATCAGGGGACTTTGTTAATACTCGGTTCATGGGACTTTGTTATACTCGTCCTGGGGGCTTTGTTATTCTAGGATCAGGGGACTTTGTTATACTCGATCAGGAGGCTTTGTTATACTTGATGACGACACTTTGCTATACTCGACCAGGTGATTTCGTTATACTCGAGCAGGGGGCTTTGTTATACTCGATTAGGGGACTTTGTTATACTCGATCAGGAGGCTTTGTTATACTCGATTAGGGGACTTTGTTATACTCGATTAGGGGAGTTTGTTATACTCGATGAGGAGGTTTTGTTATACTCGACCAGGGGACTTTGCTATAGTCGACCAGGGAACTTTGTTATAATCGATCAGGGGACTTTGTTATACCCGAGTAGGCGGGTTTGTTATACCCGATCAAGGGACTTTTGTTACACTCGATCAGGGGGTTTTGTTATACTCGACTAGGGGCCTTTGTTATACTCGACCAGGGGACTTTGTTATAATCGATCAGGGGACATTGTTACGCTCGATCTGGGAACTTTGTTATACTTGGCCAGGAGACTTTGTAATACTCGATCAGGGAATATGTTATACTCGATAAGGGGACTATGTTATACTCGACCAGGGGACTTTGTTATACTCGATCATGGGACTTTGTTATACTCGAACAGGGAACGCTGTTATACTCGTCCAGGGGGCTTTGTTATACTCGATTAGGGGACTTTGTTATACTCGATCAGGGGACTTTGTCTTACTCGATCAGGGCCCTTTGCTATTCTCGACCAGGGGACTTTGAAATAATCGATCAGGGGACTTTGTTATGGTCGATTTGGGACTTTGTTATACTCGATCAGTGGACTTTCCTATATTTGACCAATGGACTTTGCTATACTCGATGAGGGGCCTTTGTTATACTCGATCAGGGGACTTTGTTATACTTGATCAGGGGACCTTGTTATACTCGATCAGGGGACTTTGTTATATTTGATTAGGGGACTTTGTTATACTCGATCAGGGGACTTTGTTACACTGGACCAGGGGACATTTTTATGCTCGATTAGGGGACTTAGTTATTCTCGATCAGGGGACTTTTGTTACACTCGATCAGGGAACTTTGTTATACTCGACCAGGGGCCTTTGTTACACTCGATTAGGGGACTTTGTTATACTCGATAAGGGGACTTTGTTATACTCGATAAGGGGAATTTGTTATACTCGATAAGGGGACTTTGTTAGACTCGAACAGGGGACTTTGTTATACTCGACCAGGGGGACTTTGTTATACTCGATTAGGCGGCTTTGTTATACTCGATCAGGGGACCTTCTTATACTCGATGAGGGGCCTTTGATATACTCGATGAAGGGCCTTTGTTATACAAGATCAGGGGACTTTGTTATACTCGATTAGAGGCCTTTTTTGGACTCGATCAGGGGACTTTGATATACTCGAGCAGAGGGCTTTGTTATACTCAATCAGGGGACTTTGTTATACTCGATCAGGAGGCTTTGCTATACTCGATCAGGGGACTTTGCTACACTCGACCAGGGGAGTTTGTTATACTCGAGTAGGGGGCTTTGTTATACTCGATTAGGGGACTTTGTTATACTCGATGAGGAGGCTTTGTTAAACTCGATCAGGGGACTTTGCTATCCTCGACCAGGGGACTTTGTTAAACTCGATTAGGGGACTTTGTTATATTCGACCAGGGATCTTTTTTATCCTTGACCAATGGACTTTGTTAAACTGGATGAGGGGCCTTTGTTATACTCGATGAGGGGACTTTGTTATTCTCGACCAGGGGACTTTGTTATACTCGATCAGGGGACTTTTTTATACTCGACCAGAGGACTTTGTTATACACAATCAGGGAATATGTTATACTTGATCAAGGGACTTTGTTATACTCAACTAGGGGACTTTGTTATACTCGATCAGGGTACTTTGTCATACTCGACCAGAGGACTTTGTTATACTCGATCAGAGGATATGTTATACTCGATCAGGGGACTTTGTTATACTCAATCAGGGGACGTTGTTATACTCGATCAATTGACTTTGTTATACTCGATGAGGGAACTTTGTTATACTCGTCCAGGGGGCTTTGTTATACTCGACCAGGGGATTTTGATATAATCGATCCGGGGACATTGTTATGCTCGATCTGGGACTTTGTTATACTCGATCAGTGGACTTTCCTATATTTGACCAATGGACTTTGCTAAACTCGATGAGGGGCCTTGGTTATAATCGATCAGGGGACTTTGTTATACTCGACCAGGGGACTTTGTTATACTCGATCAGGTGACTTTGTCATACTCGACCAGAGGACTTTGTTATACTCGATCAGAGGATATGTTATACTCGATCAGGGGACTTTGTTATACTCGATCAGGGGACTTTGTTATACGTTGATTAGGGGACTATGTTATACTCGATCAGGGGACATTGTTACACTGGACCAGGGGACATTTTTATGCTCGATTAGGGGACGTTGTTATTCTCGATCAGGGGACTTTTCTTACACTCGATCAGGGAACTTTGTTATACTCGACCAGGGGCCTTTGTTATACTCGATTAGGGGACTTTGTTATACTCGACCAGAGGACTTTGTTATACTCGTCTAGGGGCTTTTTTATACTCGATCAGGGGACTTTGTCTTACTCAATCAGGGCCCTTTGCTATACTTGAACGGGGGACTTTGTTATAAACGATCAGGGGACTTTGGTATGCTCGATCTAGGGATTTTGTTATACTGGGCCAGGGAACTTTTTTATACTCGATAAGGGACTTTGTTATACGTTGATTAGGGGACTATGTTATACTCGATCAGGGGACTTTGTTACACTGGACCAGGGGACATTTTTATACTCGATCAGGGGACTTTGTTATACCCGATCAAGGGACTTTTGTTACACTCGATCAGGGGACTTTGTTATACTCGACCAGGGGCCTTTGTTATACTCGATTAGGGGACTTTGTTATACTCGATAAGGGAACTTTGTTATACTCGATAAGTGGAATTTGTTATACTCGATAAGGGGACTTTGATTGACTCGAACTGGGGACTTTGTTATATTCGACCAGGGGACTTTGTTGTACTCGATAATGGGATTTTGTTATACTCGATCAGGGGACATTGTTATACTCGATCAGGGGGCTTTGTTATACTCGATCAAAAGCCTTTGTTATACTCGATCAGGGGAGTTTGTTATACTCGATCAGGGGACTGTGTTATACTCGATTAGGAGGCTTTGTTATACTCGATCAGGGGACTTTCCTGTACTCGACCAGGGGACATTGTTATACTCGATCAAGGGACTTTGTTATACTCGACCAGGGATCTTTTTTATACTTGACCAATGGACTTTGTTATACTCGATGAGGGGCCTTTCTTATACTGGATGAGGGGACTTTGTTATACTCGACCAGGGGATTTTGTTATACTCGATCAGAGGACTTTTTTATACTCGACCAGAGGACTTTGTTATACTCAATCAGGAGATATGTTATACTCAATCTGGGGACTTTGTTATACTCAACCAGGGGACTTTGTTATACCCGACCGGGTGACTTTGTTATATGCGATAAGGAGACTTTGTTATACTCGATTAGGGGCCTTTGTTATACTCGATGAGGGGACTTTATTATACTCGACCAGGGGACTTTGCTATAGTCGACCAGGGGACTTTGTTATACTCGATTAGGGGACTTTGTTATACTCGACCAGGGGACTTTTTTATACTTGATCAGGGGACTTTGTCTTACTCGACCAGAGGCCTTTGTTATACTCGATCGGGGGACTTTGTTATACTCGATGAGTGGACTTTACTATATTTGACCAACGGACTTTGCTATACTCGATGAGGGGCCTTTGTTATACTCGATCAGGGGACTTTGTTATTCTCGATCAGAGGACTTTATTATACTCGACGAGGGGCCTTTTTATACTCGATTACAAAACTTTGTTATACTCGACCAGGAGACTTTGTGATACTCGATCAGGGGACTTTGTTATACTCCTCCAGGGACTTTGTTATATTCGATAGGGGATATGTAATACTCGATCAGGGGACTTTGTTATACTCGATCAGGGGTCTTTGTTATACTCGTCCAGGGGGCTTTGTTATACTCGATCAGGGGACTTTGTTATATTCGATCAGGGGACTTTGTCTTACTCGATCATGGCCTTTGTTATACTTGACCAGGGGACCTTGTTTCACTCGATCATGGCCCTTTGCTATACTCGACCAGGTGACTTTGTTATAATCGATCAGGGGACATTGTTATGCTCGATCTGGGACTTTGTTATACTCGATCAGTGGACTTTCCTATATTTGACTAATGGACTTTGCTACACTCGATGAGGGGCCTTTGTTATACTCGATCAGGGGACTTTGTTATACTCGACCAGGGGACCTTGTTATACTCTATCAGGGGACTTTGTCATACTCGACCAGAGGACTTTGTTATACTCGATCAGAGGATATGTTAAACTCGATCAGGGGACTTTGTTACTCGATCAGGGGACTTTGTCTCACTCGATAAGGGGACTTTGTTAGACTCGAACTGGGGACTTTGTTATACTCGACCAGGGGACTTTGTTATACTCGATAAGGCGGCTTTGTTATACTCGATCAGGGGACTTTTTTATACTTGAACAGAGGACTTTGTTATACTCGATTAGGGGACTTTGTTATACTCGACTTGGGGACTTTTTTATACTTGACCAATGGACTTTGTTATACTCAATGAGGGGCCGTTGTTATACACGACCAGGGGACTTTGATATACGCGATCAGGGATCTTTTTTATTCTCGACCAGTGGACTTTGTTATACTCGATCAGGGGATATGTTATACTCGATCAGGGGACTTTGTTGCACTCAACCAGAGGATTTTGTTATACTCGATCAGGGGACTTTGTTATACTCAATCAGGGGACTCTGTTATACTCGATTAGGGGCCTTTGTTATACTCGATGAAAGGGCTTTGTTATACTCGACCAGGGGACTTTGCTATACTCGACCAGGGGAATTGGTTATACTCGATCAGGGGGCTTTGTTATACTCGACGAGGGGACTTTTTTATACTTGATCAGGGGACTTTGTCATACTCGATCAGTGGACTTTCCTATATTTGACCAATGGACTTTGCTATACTCGATGAGGGGTCTTTGTTATACTCGATCACTGGGCTTTGTTATACACGACCAGGGGACTTTGTTTTACTCGTTCAGGGGTCTTTGTTATACTCGACCAGAGGACTTTGTTATACTCGATCAGGGGATATGTTATACTCGATCAGGGGACTTTGTTTTACTCGATTAGGGGACTTTGTTATACTTGATCATAGGACATTGTTATACTCAAACAGGGGCCTTTGTTATACTCGATTAGAAAACTTTGTTATACTCGACCAGGGGACTTTGTTATACCCTTACCAGGGACTTTTTTATACTCGATCAGGGGATATGTTTTACTCGATCAGGGGACTTTGTTATACTCGGTTCAGGGGACTATGTTATACTCGTCCAGGGGGCTTTGTTATACTAGGATCAGGGGACTTTGTTATGCTCGATCAGGGGACTGTGTCTTACTCGATTAGGGCCCTTTGTTATACTCGACCAGGGGACTTTGTTATAATCGATTAGGGGACTTTGTTATGCTCGATCTGGGGACTTTGTTAAAATGGGCCAGGAGACGTTGTTATACTCTATCAGGGGATATGTTATACTTGATTAGGGGACTTTGATATACTGGACCAGGGGACTTTTTTATACTCGATTAGGGGACTTTGTTATACTCGATGAGGGAACTTTGTTACACTCGTCTAGGGGGCTTTGTTATAATCGATCAGGGGACTTTGTAATACTCGATTAGGGAACTTTGGTATGCTCAATCTAGGGACTTTGTTATACTGGGCCAGGGAACTTTTTTATACTCGATCAGGGGACTTTGTTACACTGGACCAGGGGACATTTTTATACTCGATCAGGGGACTTTGTAATACTTCATCAGGGGACTTTTGTTACACTCGATCAGGGGACTTTGTTATACTCGACCAGGGGCCTTTGTTATACTCGATCAGGGGACTTTGTTATACGCGATTAGGAGACTTTGTTATACTCGATTAGGGGCCTTTATGATACTGGATCAGGAGACTTTTTTATACTCCACTAGGGACTTTGTTATATTCGATCAGGGGATATGTAATACTCGATCAGGGGACTTTGTTATACACGATCAGGGATCTTTGTTATACTCGTCCAGGGGGCTTTGTTATACTCGATCAGGGGACTTTGTTATACTCGATCAGGGGACTTTGTCTCATTCGATCAGGGCCTTTGTTATACTCGACCTGGGGACTTTGTTATAATCGATTAGGGGACTTTGTTACGCTCGATCTGGGGACTTTGTTATACTGGGCCAGGAGACTTTGTAATACTCGATCAGGGGATATGTTATACTCGATCAGGGGACTTTGTTATACTGGACCAGGGGACTTTGTATACTCGATCATGGGACTTTGTTATATTCGATCAGGAACTTTGTTATACTCGTCCTGGGGGCTTTGTTATACTCGATCAGGGGACTTTGTTATACACGATCAGGGATCTTTGTTATACTCGTCCAGAGGGCTTTGTTATACTCGATCAGGGGACTTTGTTACGCTCGATCTGGGGACTTTGTTATACTGGGCCAGGAGACTTTGTAATACTCGATCAGGGGATATGTTATACTCGATCAGGGGACTTTGTTATACTGGACCAGGGGACTTTGTTATACTCGATCATGGGACTTTGTTATATTCGATCAGGGAACTTTGTTATACTCGTCCTGGGGGCTTTGTTATACTCGATTAGGGGACTTTGTTATACTCGATCAGGGGACTTTGTCTTACTCGATCAGGGCCCTTTGCTATTCTCGACCAGGGGACTTTGTTATAATCGATCACGGGACATTGTTATGCTCGATCTGGGACTTTTTTATACTCGATCAGTGGACTTTCCTATATTTGACCAATGGACTTTACTAAACTCGATGAGGGGCCTTGGTTATACTCGATCAGGGGACTTTGTTATACTCGACCAGGGGACTTTGTTATACTCGATCAGGGGACTTTGTCATACTCGACCAGAGGACTTTGTTATACTCGATCAGAGGATATGTTATACTCGATCAGGGGACTTTGTTATACTCGATCAGGGGACTTTGTTATACTTGATTAGGGGACTTTGTTATACTCGATCAGGGGACTTTGTTACACTGGACCAGGGGACATTTTTATGCTCGATTAGGGGACTTTGTTATTCTCGATCAGGGGACTTTTGTTACACTCGATCAGGGAACTTTGTTATACTCGACCAAGGGTCTTTGTTATACTCGATTAGGGGACTTTGTTATACTCGATAAGGGGACTTTGTTATACTCGATAAGGGGAATTTGTTATACTCGATAAGGGGACTTTGTTAGACTCGAACAGGGGACTTTGTTATACTCGACCAGGGGACTTTGTTATACTCGATTAGGCGGCTTTGTTATACTCGATCTTGGGACCTTCTTATACTCGATGAGGGGCCTTTGTTATACTCGATGAGGGGCCTTTGTTATACTAGATAAGGGGACTTTGTTATACTCGATTAGAGGCCTTTTTTAGACTCGATCAGGGGACTTTGTTATACTCGAGCAGGGGGCTTTGTTATACACGATCAGGGGACTTTGTTATACTCGATGAGGAGGCTTTGTTATACTCGATCAGGGGACTTTGCTACACTCAACCAGGGGACTTTGTTATACTCGAGTAGGCGGCTTTGTTATACTCGATTAGGGGACTTTGTTATACTCGATCAGGGGATTTTGTCTTACTCGATCAGGGCCTTTGTTATACTCGACCAGGGGACTTTGTTATAATCGATCAGGGGACTTTGTTACGCTCGATCTGGGGACTTTGTTATACTGGGCCAGGAGACTTTGTAATACTCGATCAGGGGATATGTTCTACTCGATAAGGGGACTTTGTTATACTCGACCAGGGGACTTTGTTATACTCGATCATGGGACTTTGTTATACTCGATCAGGGGACTTTGTTATACTGGACCAGGGGACATTTTTATACTCGATTAGGGGACTTTGTTATTCTCGATCAGGGGACTTTTGTTACACTCGATCAGGGAACTTTGTTATACTCGACCAGGGACCTTTGTTATACTCGATTAGGGGACTTTGTTATACTCGATATGGGGACTTTGTTATACTCGAAAAGGGGAATTTTTTATATTCGATAAGGGGACTTTGTTAGACTCGAACAGTGGACTTTGTTATACTCGACTAGGGGCCTTTGTTATACTCGATCAGGGGCCTTTGTTATACTAGATCAGGGGACTTTGTTATACTCGATTAGAGGCCTTTGTTATTTTCGATGAGGGGGCTTTGTTATACTCGACCAGAGGACTTGCTATAGTCATCCAGGGGACTTTTTTATACTCGATCAGGGGACTTTGTTACACTGGAACAGGGGACATTTTATACTCGATTAGGGGACTTTGTTATACTCGATCAGGGGACTTTTGTTATACTCGATCAGGGGATATGTTATACTAGATCAGGGGACTTTGTTATACTCGATGAGGGGCCTTTGTTACACTCGATGAGGGGCCTTTGTTATACTAGATAAGGAGACTTTGTTATACTCGATTTGAGGCCTTTGTTATTTTCGATGAGGGGCTTTGTTATACTCGACCAGAGGACTTGCTATAGTCATCCAGGGGACCTTTTTATTCTCGATCAGGGGACTTTGTAACACTGGAACAGGGGACATTTTATACTCGATTAGGGGACTTTGTTATATGCGATTAGGGGACTTTTGTTATACTCGATAAGGGAACTTTGTTATACTTGATAAGGGGAATTTGTTATACTCGATAAGGGGACTTTCAAAGACTCGAAAAGGGCACTTTGTTATACTCGACAAGGGGACTTTGTTATACTCGATTAGGCGGCTTTGTTATACTCGATTAGGGGACTTTCTTATACTCGATGAGGGGCCTTTGTTATACTCGATCAGGGGCCTCTGTTATACTAGATCAGGGGACTTTGTTATACTCGATCAGGGGACTTTTTTATACTCGACCAGAAGACTTTGTTATACTCAATCAGGGGATATGTTATACTCGATCAGGGGACTTTGTTATACTCAACCAGGGGACTTTGTTATACTCGATCAGGGGACTTTGTTATACACGATAAGGAGACTTTGTTAAACTCGATTATGGGCCTTTGTTATACTCGATGAGGGTGCTTTATTATGCTCGACCAGGGGACTTTGTTATACTCGATTAGGGGACTTTGTTATATTCGACCAGGGGACTTTTTTATACTTGATCAGGGGACTTTCTCTTACTCGACCAGAGGCCTTTGTTATACTCGATCGGGGGACATTGTTATACTCGATGAGTGGACTTTACTATATATGTGACCAAAGGGCTTTGCTATACTCGATGAGGGGCCTTTGTTATACTTTATCAGGGGACATTGTTATACTCGACCAGGTGACATTGTTATACTCGATCAGGGGACTTTGTTATATTCGACCAGAGGACTTTGTTATACTCGATCAGGTGATATGTTATACTCGATCAGGGGACTTTGTTATACTCGATCAGAGGACTTTGTTATACTCGACGAGGGGCTTTTTTATACTCGATTAGAAAAACTTTGTTATACTCGACCAGGAGACTTTGTGATACTCGATCAGGGGACTTTGTTATACTCCACCTGGGACTTTGTTATATTCGATCAGGGGATATGTAATGCTCGATCAGGGGACTTTGTTATACTCGATCAGGGGACTTTGTCATACTCGACCAGAGGACTTTGTTATACTCGATCAGGGGATATGTTATACTCGATCAGGGGTCTTTGTTATACTTGATCAGGGGACTTTGTTATACTTGATTAGGGGACATTGTTTTGCTCGATCAGGGGACTTTGTTATACTTGATCAGAGGACTTTGTTATACTCGACCAAGGGCCTTTGTTATGCTCGATTAGAAAACTTTGTTATACTCGACCAGGGAACTTTGTTATACTCCTCCAGGGACTTTGTTATACTCGATCAGTGGATATGTTATACTCGATTAGGGGACTTTGTTATACTCGGTTCAGGGGACTTTGTTATACTCGTCCAAGGGGCTTTTTTTTACTAGGATCAGGGGACTTTGTTATACTCGATGAGGGGACTTAGTCTTACTCGATCAGGGCCCTTTGTCATACTCGACCAGGGGACTTTGTTATAATCGATTAGGGGACTTTGTTATCCTCGATCTGGGGATTTTGTTATACTAGGCCAGGAGACGTTGTTTTACTCGATCAGGGACTTTGTTTCACTGGACCAGGGGACATTTTTATACACGATTATGGGACTTTGTTATACTCGATCAGGGGACTTTGTCTTACTCGATCAGGGCCCTTTGCTATACTCGACCGGGGGACTTTGTTATAATCGATTAGGGGGCTTTAATATGCTCGACCTAGGGACTTTGTTATACTCGATCAGGGACTTTGTTATACTCGACCAGGGGCCTTTGTTATACTCGATTAGGGGACTTTGTTATACTCGATAACGGGACTTTGTTATACTCGATGAGGGGAATTTGTTATACTCGATAAGGGGACTTTGTTATACTCGACCAGGGGACTTTGTTATACTCGATTAGGCGACTTTGTTATACTCGATCAGGGGACTTTCTTATACTCGATTAGAGGCCTTTTTTGGACTCGATCAGGGGACTTTGTTATACTCGAGCAGGGGCTTTGTTATACTCGATCAGGGGACTTTGTTATACTCGATCAGGAGGCTTTCTTATACTCGTTTAGGGACTTTGCTATACTCGACCAGGAGACTTTGTTATACTCGATCAGGGGGGCTTTGTTATACTAGGATCAGGGGACTTTGTTATACTCGATGAGGGGACTTAGTCTTACTCGATCAGCGCCCTTTGTTATACTCATCCAGGGGCTTTGTCATACTCGTTCAGGGGACTTTCTTATACTCGATCAGGGGATTTTGTCTTACACGATCAGGGCCCTTTGCAATACTCGACCGGGGGACTTTGTTATAATCGATCAGGGGACTTTGGTATGCTCGATCTTGGGACTTTGTTATACTGGGCCAGGGGACTTTTTCATACTCGATCAAGGGACTTTGTTACACTGGACCAGGGGACATTTTTATTCTCGATTAGGGGACTTTGTTATCCTCGATCAGGGGACTTTGTTATACTCGATCAGGGAACGTTGTTATACTCGATCAGGGAACTTTGTTATACTCATCCAAAAGGCTTTGTTATTCTCCATGAGGGGACTTTGTTATACTCGATCAGGGACTTTGTTATACTCGACCAGGGGCCTCTGTTATACTCGATTAGGGGACTTTGTTATACTCGATCAGGGGACTTTGTTATACTCGAGCAGGGAGCTTTGTTATACTCGATCAGGGGACTTTGTTATACTCGATCAGGAGGCTTTGTTATACTCGATTAGGGGACTTTGCTATACTCGACCAGGGGACTTTGTTATACTCGAGCAGGGGGCTCTGTTATACTCGATTAGGGGACTTTGTCTTACTCGCTCAGGGCCCTTTGCTATACTGGACCGGGGACTTTGTTATAATCGATCAGGGGACTTTGGTATGCTTGATCTAGGGACTTTGTTATACTGGGCCAGGGGACTTTTTTATACTCGATCAGGGGACTTTGTTACACTGGACCAGGGGACATTTTTATACTCGATTAGGGGACTTTGTTACACTCGATGAGGGACTTTGTTATACTCGACCAGGGCCTTTGTTATACTCGATTAGGGGACTTTGTTGTTCTCGATAAGGGGACTTTGTTATACTCGATAAGGTGAATTTGTTATACTCGATCAAAGGACTTTTTTATACTCGACCAGAGAACTTTGTTATACTCTATCAGGGGACTTTGTTATACTCGATCAGGGGACTTTGTTATACTCGATTAGGGGCCTTTGTTATACTCGATGAGGGGGCTTTGTTATACTCGACCCGGGGACTTTGCTATAATCGACCAGGAGACTTTGTTATACTCGTTTAGGGGACTTTGTTATACTAGGCCAGGGGCCTTTTTTATACTTGATCAGGGGACTTTCTCATACTAGACCAGAGGCCATTGTTATACTCGATCGGGGAACTTTGTTATACTCGATGAGTGGACTTTCCTATATTTGACCAATGGACTTTGTTGCACTCGATGAGGGGCCTTTGTTATACTCGATCAGGGGACATTGTTAAACTCGACCAGGGGACTTTGTTATATTCGATCAGGGGACTTTGTTATACTCGATAAGGGGAATTTGTTATACTCGATCAGGAGGCTTTGTTATACTCGATTAGGGGACTTTGCTATACTCGACCAGGGGACTTTGTTATACTTGAGCAGGGGGCTCTGTTATACTCGATTAGGGGACTTTGTCTTACTCGCTCAGGGCCCTTTGCTATACTGGACCGGGGACTTTGTTATAATCGATCAGGGGACTTTGTCATACTCGACCAGAGGACTTTGTTATACTCGATCAGAGGATATGTTATACTCGATCAGGGGGCTTTGTTATACTCGATCAGGGGACTTTGCTATACTCGACCAGGGACTTTGTTATACTCGATCAGGGGACTTTGTTATACTCGACCAGTGGACTTTTTTATACTTGATTCAGGGGACTTTGTCATACTAGATCTGTGGACTTTCCTATATTTGACCAATGGACTTTGCTATACTCGATGAGCGGCCTTTGTTATACTCGATCAGGGGACTTTGTTATACTTGATTAGGGGACTTTGTTATACTCGATAAGGGGACTTTGTTACACTGGACCAGGGGACATTTTTATACTCGATTAGGGGACTTTGTTATTCTCGATCAGGGGACTAATGTTACACTCGATCAGGGAACTTTGTTATACTCGACCAGGGACCTTTGTTATACTCGATTTGGGGACTTTGTTATACTCGATATGGGGACTTTGTTATACTCGAAAAGGGGAATTTGTTATATTCGATAAGGGGACTTTGTTAGATTCGAACAGTGGACTGTGTTATACTCGACCAAGGGCCTTTGTTATACTCGATTAGGGGCCTTTGTTATACTAGATCAGGGGACTTTGTTATACTCGACCAGAGGACTTGCTATAGTCATCCAGGGGACTTTTTTATACTCGATCAGGGGACCTTTGTTATACTCGATCAGGGGACTTTTGTTACACTCGATCAGGGGACTTTGTTATACTCGACCAGGAGCCTTTGTTATACTCGATTAGGGGACTTTGTTATACTCTATAAAGGAACTTTGTTATACTCGATAAGGGGAATTTGTTATACTCGATAAGGGGACTTTCATAGACTCGAAAAGGGCACTTTGTGATATTTGACAAGGGGACTTTCTTATACTCGATGAGGGGCGTTTGTTATACTCGATCAGGGGCCTTTGTTATACTAGACCAGGGGTCTTTGTTATACTCGATCAGAGGACTTTTTTATACTCGACCTGAAGACTTTGTTATACTCAATCAGGGGATATGTTATACTCGATCAGGGCACTTTGTTATACTCAACGAGGGGACTGTTATACTCGATCAGTGGACTTTGTTATACGCGATCAGGAGACTTTGTTATACTCGATTATGGGCCTTTGTTATACTCGATGAGGGTGCATTATTATGCTCGACCAGGGGACTTTGTTATACTCGATTAGGGTACTTTGTTACATTCGACCAGGGGACTTTTTTATACTTGATCAGGGGACTTTGTCTTACTCGACCAGAGGCCTTTGTTATACTCGATCGGGGGACATTGTTATACTCGATCAGAGGACTTTGTTATACTCGACGAGGGGCTTTTTTATACTCGATTTGAAAACTTTGTTATACTTGACCAGGAGACTTTGTGATACTCGATGAGGGGTCTTTGTTATACTCCACCTGGGAGTTTGTTATATTCGATTAGGGGATATGTAATACTCGATCAGGGGACTTTGTTATACTCGATCAGGGGACTTTGTCATACTCGACCAGAGGACTTTGTTATACTCGATCAGGGGATATGTTATACTCGATCAGGGGTCTTTGATATACTTGATCAGGGGACTTTGTTATACTTGATTAGGGGACTTTGTTTTACTCGATCAAGGGACTTTGTTATACTTGATCAGAGGACTTTGTTATACTCGACCAAGGGCCTTTGTTATGCTCGATTAGAATACTTTGTTATACTCGACCAGGGAAATTTGTTATACTCCACCAGGGACTTTGTTATACTCGGTTCAGGGGACTTTGTTATACTCGTCCAAGGGTCTTTTTTATACTAGGATCAGGGGACTTTGTTATATTCGATGAGGGGACTTAGTCTTACTCGATCAGGGCCCTTTGTCATACTCGACCAGGGGACTTTGTTATAATCGTTTAGGGGACTTTGTTATACTCGATCAGGGAACTCTGTTATACTCATCCAGGAGGCTTTGTCATACTCGACCAGGGGACTTTGTTATACTCGATCAGGGGACATTGTTATACTCGATCAGGGAACTTTTTTATACTCACCCAGGGGTCTTTGTCATACTCGATCAGGTGACTTTCTTATACTCGATCAGGGGATTTTGTCTTACACGATCAGGGCCCTTTGCTCTCCTCGATGAGGGGCCTTTGTTATACTCGATCAGGGGACATTGTTATACTCCACCAGGGACTTTGTTATACTCGATCAGAGGATATGTTATACTCGATCAGGGGACTTTGTTATATTCGATCAGAGGACTTTGTTATAATCGACTATGGGACTTTTCTATATTCCATCAGGGGATATGCTATACTCGACCAGGGGACTTTGTTATACACGATTAAGGGACTTTGTTATACTCGATGAGGGGACTTAGTCTTACTCGATCAGGGCCCTTTGTTATACTCGTCCAGGGGACTTTGTTAGAATCGATAAGGGGACTTTGTTATGCTCAATCAGGGGACTTTGTTAAACTAGGCCAGGAGACGTTGTTATACTCGATCAGGGGACTTTTTTTTACTCGATGAGGGGACTTTGTTAAACTGGACCAGGGGACATTTTTATACTCGATTAGGGGACTTTGTTATACTCGATAACGGGAATTTGTTATACTGGACCAGGAGACTTTGTTATACTCGATCAGGGGACGTTGTTATACTCGATCAGGGAACTTTGTTATACTCATCCAGGGGCTTTGTTATTCTCCATCAGGGGTCTTTGTTATACTCGATCAGGGGACTTTGTCTTACTCGATCAGGGCCCTTTGCTATACGCGACCGGGGGACTTTGTTATAATCGATTAGGGGACTTTGGTTTGCTCGACCTAGGGACTTTGTTATACTCGATCCGGGACTTTGTTATACTCGACCAGGGGCCTTTATTATACTCGATTAGGGGACTTTGTTATACTCGATAAGGGGACTTTGTTAAACTCGATAAGGGGAATTTCTTATACTCGATGAGGGGACTTTGTTAGACTCGAACAGGGGACGTTGTTATACTTGTTCATTGGACTTTCTTATACTCGATTAGAGGCCTTTTTTGGACTCAATTAGGGGGCTTTGTTATACTCGATGAGAAGGCTTTCTTATACTCGATCACGGGACTTTCCTATACTCGACCAGGGGACTGTGTTATAATCGATTTGGGGACTTTGTTATGCTCGATCTTGGGACTTTGTTAAACTAGGCCAGGAGACGTTGTTATACTCGATCAGGGGATATGTTATACTCGATCAGGGGATATGTTATACTCGATCAGGGGACTTTGTTATACTGGACCAGGGGACTTTGTTATAATCGAACACTGGGCTTTGTTATACTCGATGAGGGAACTTTGTTATACTCATCCAGGGGGCTTTGTCATACTCGATCAGGGGACTTTGTTATACTTAATTAGGGGACTTTTTTATACTCGATCAAAGGACTTTGTTATACTTGATCAGAGGACTTTGTTATACTCGACCAGCGGCCTTTGTTATACTCGATCAGGGGATATGTTATACTCGATCAGGAGACTTTGTTTTACTCGATCAGGGGACTTTTTTATACTTGATTAGGGGACTTTTTTATACTCGATCAAAGGACTTTGTTATACTTGATCAGAGGACTTTGTTATACTCGACCAGGAGCCTTTGTTATACTCGATAAGAAAACTTTGTTATACTCGACCAGGGGACTTTGTTATACTCGATCAGAGAATATGTTATACTCGATTTGGGGGCTTTGTTATACTCGATCAGGAGACTTTGCTATACTCGACCAGGGGACATTGTTATACTCGATCAGGGGACTTTGTTATACTCGACCAGGGAACATTTTTATACTTGATCAGGGGACTTTGTCATACTAGATCTGTGGACTTTCCTATATTTGACCAATGGACTTTGCTATACTCGATGAGGGGCCTTTGTTATACTCGATCAGGGGACTTTGTTATACTCGACCAGGGGACTTTGTTATACTCGATCAGGGGACTTTGTCATACTCGACCAGAGGACTTTGTTATACTCGATCAGGGGATATGTTATATTCGATCCGGGGTCTTTGTTATACTTGATCAGGGGACTTTGTTATACTTGATTAGGGGACTTTGTTATACTCGATCAGGGGCTATGTTATACTCGATCAGGGGACTTTGTTATACTCGGTTCAGGGGTCTTTGTTATACTCGTCCAGGGGGCTTTGTTATACTAGGATCAGGGGACTTTGTTATACTCGATGAGGGGACTTAGTGTTACTTGATCAGGGCCCTTTGTTATGCTCGACCAGGGGACTTTGTTATAATCGATTAGGGGACTTTGTTATGCTCGATCTGGGGACTTTGTTAAACTAGGCCAGGAGACGTTGTTATACTCATCCAGGGGGCTTTGTCATACTCGATCAGGGGACTTTCTTATACTCGATCAGGGGATTTTGTCTTACACGATCAGGGCCCTTTACTATACTCGACCGGGGGACTTTGTTATAATCGATCAGGGGACTTTGGTATGCTCGATCTAGGGACTTTGTTATACCGGGCCAGGGGACTTTTTTATACTCGATGAGGGGACTTTGTTACACTCGACCAGGGGACATTTTTATACTCGATTAGGGGACTTTGTTATACTCGATCAGGGGACTTTGTTATACTGGACCAGGAGACTTTATTATACTCGATCAGGGGACGTTGTAATACTCGATCAGGGAACTTTGTTATACTCATCCAAGGGGCTTTGTTATTCTCCATCAGGGGACTTTGTTATAATCGATTAGGGGAATTTGTTATACTCGATAAGGGGACTTTGTTAGAATCGAACAGGGGACTTTGTTATACTCGACCAGGTGACTTTGTTATACTCGATTAGGCGGCTTTGTTATACTCGATCAGGGGACTTTCTTATACTCGATTAGAGGCCTTTCTTGGACTCGATCAGGGGACTTTGTTATACTCGATCAAGAGGCTTTGTTATACTCGATCAGGGGACTTTGCTATGCTCGATCATGGGACTTTGTTATACTCGATTAGGGAACTTTTTTATACTTGACCAATGGACTTTGTTATACTCGATGAGGGGCCTTTGTTATACTCGATGAGGGGACTTTGTTATACTCAACCAGGGGACATTATTATACTCGATCAGGGGACTTTTTTATATTCGACCAGAGGACGTTGTTATACTCTAACAGGGGACTTTGTTATACTCGATCAGGGGACTTTTTCTTACTCGATCAGGGCCCTTTGCTATACTCGACCGGGGGACTTTGTTATACTCGATCTGGGAACTTTGTTATACTCAATCAGGGGACTTTGTTATACTCGATTAGGGGCCTTTGTTATACTCGATGAGGGGGCTTTGTTATACTCGACCAGGGGGCTTTGCTATACTCGACCAGGGGACTTTGTTATACTCGATCAGAGGACTTTGTTATACTCGACCAGGGGACTTTTTTATACTTGATCAGGTGACTTTCTCATACTCGATCAGTGGACTTTCCTATATTTGACCAATGAACTTTGCTATAGTCGATGAGGGGCCTTTGGTATAATCGATCAGGGGACTTTGTTATACTCGTCCAGGGGACTTTTTTATACTCCTTCATGGGACTTTGTTATACTCGACCAGAGGACTTAGTTATACTCGATCAGGGGTTATGTTATATTCGATCAGGAGACTTTGTATTAATCGATCAGGGGACTTTGTTATACTTGATTAAGGGACTTTTTATACTCGATCAAAGGACTTTGTTATACTCGACCAGGGGCCTTTGTTATACTCGATAAGAAAACTTTGTTATACTCGACCAGGGGACTTTGTTATACTCCACCAGGGACTTTGTTATACTCGATCCGAGGATATGTTATACTAGATCATGGGACTTTGTTATACTCGGTTCAGGGGACTTTGTTATACTCGTCCAGGGGGGCTTTGTTATACTAGGATCAGGGGACATTGTTATGCTCGATCAGGAGACTTTGTCTTACTCGATCAGGGCCCTTTGTTATACTCGACCAGGGGACTTTGTTATAATCGATTAGGGGACTTTTTTATGCTCGATCTGGGGACTTTGTTAAACTGGGCCAGGAGACGTTGTTATACTCGATCAGGGGATATGTTATTCTCGATCAGGGGACTTTGTTATACTGGACCAGGGAACTTTGTTATACTCGATTAGGGGATTTTGTTATACTCGATGTGGGAACTTTGTTATACTCGTCAAGGGGGCTTTGTTATACTCGATCAGGGGAATTTGTTATACTCGATCAGGGGACTTTGCTATACTCGACCAGGGGACTTTGTTATACTCGAGCAGGGGGCTTTGTTATACTCGATTAGGGGACTTTCTTATACTCGATCAGGAGGCTTTGTTATACTCGATCAGGGGACTTTGTTATGCTCGATCATGGGACTTCGTTATACTCGATTAGGGGACTTTGTTATACCCGACCAGGGAACTTTTTTATACTTGACCAAGGGACTTTGTTATACTCGATCAGGGGACTTTTTTATACTCGACCAGAGGACTTTGTTATACTCTATCAGGGGACTTTGGTATACTCGATCAGTGGACTTTGCTATACTCGATTAGGGGCCTTTGTTATACTCGATGAGGGGGCTTTGTTATACTCGACCCGGGGACTTTGCTATAATCGACCAGGGGACTTTTTTAAACTTGATCAGGGGACTTTCTCATACTTGACCAGAGGCCATTGTTATACTCGATCGGGGGACTTTGCTATACTCGATGAGTGGACTTTCCTATATTTCACCAATGGACTTTACTATACTCGATGAGGGGCCTTTGTTATACTCGATCAGGGGACATTGCTAAACTCGACCAGGGGACTTTGTTATACTCGGTGAGGGGACTTTGTTATACTCGACCAGAGGACTTTGTTATACTTGATCAGGGGATATGTTATATTTGATCAGGGGACTTTGTTATATTCGATCAGAGGACTTTGTTATACTCGACAAGGGGACTTTTTTATACTTGATCAATGGAGTTTGTTATACTCGATGAGGGGCCTTTGTTATACTCGATCAGGGGACTTTGTTATATTCGATCAGTGGACTTTGTTATACTCCACCAGGGACTTTGTTATATTCGATCAGGGGATATGCTATACTCGACCAGGGGACTTTGATATACACGATTAGGGGACTTTGTTATACTCGACCAGGGGACGTTTTTATACTTGACCAATGGACTTTGTTATACTCGACGAGGGGCCTTTGTTAAACTCGATCAGGGGACTTTGTTACACTGGACCAAGGGACATTTTTATACTCGATTAGGGCACTTTGATATACTCGATCAGGGGACTTTGTTATACTGGACCAGGAGACTTTGTTATACTCGATCAGGGGACGTTGTTATACTCGATCAGGGAACTTTGTTAAACTCATCCAGGGGGCTTTGTTATTCTCCATCAGGGGACTTTGTTATACTCGATAAGGGGACTTTTTCTTACTCGATCAGGGCCCTTTGCTTTACTCGACCGGGGGACTTTGTTATAATCGATTAGGAGACTTTGGTATGCTCGACCTAGGGACTTTGTTACACTCGATCAGGGACTTTGTTATACTCGACCAGGGGCCTTTGTTATACTCGATTAGGGGACTTTGTTATACTCGATAAGGAGACTTTGTTATACTCGATAAGGGGAATTTGTTATACTCGATAAGGGGACTTTGTTAGAATCGAATAGGGGAATTTGTTATACTCGACCAGGGGACTTTGTTATACTCGATTAGGCGGCTTTGTTATTCTCGATCAGGGGACTTTCTTATACTCGATTAGAGGCCTTTTTTGGACTCGATCAGGGGACTTTGTTATACTCTAGCAGGGGGCTTTGTTATATGCGATCAGGGGACTTTGTTATACTCGATCTGGAGGCTTTGTTATACTCGATCAGGGGACTTTGCTATACTCGACCAGGGGACTTTGTTATACTCGACCAGGGATCTTTTTTATACTTGACCAATGGAATTTGTTATTCTCGATGAGTGGCCTTTGTTAAACTCGATGAGGGGACATTGTTATACTTGGCCAGGGGACTTTGCTATACTCGACCAGGGGACTTTGTTATACTCGATCAGGGGACTTTGTTATACTTAATTAGGGGACTTTTTTATACTCGATCAAAGGACTTTGTTATACTTGATCAGAGGACTTTGTTATTCTCGACCAGCGGCCTTTGTTATACTCGATCAGGGGATATGTTATACTCGATCAGGAGACTTTGTTTTACTCGATCAGGGGACTTTTTTATACTCGATCAAAGGACTTTGTTATTCTTGATCAGAGGAATTTGTTATACTCGACCAGGGGCCTTTGTTATACTCGATAAGAAAACTTTGTTATACTCGACCAGTGGACTTTGTCATACTCGACCAGAGGACTTTGTTATACTCGATCAGAGAATATGTTATACTCGATCAGGGGGCTTTGTTATATTCGATCAGGGGACTTTGCTATACTCGACCAGGGGACTTTGTTATACTCGATCAGGGGACTTTGTTATACTCGACCAGGGAGCTTTTTTATACTTGATCAGGGAACTTTGTCATACTAGATCTGTGGACTTTCCTATTATTTGACCAATGGACTTTGCTATACTCGATGAGGGGCCTTTGTTATACTCGATCAGAGGACTTTGTTATACTCGACCAGGGGACTTTGTTATACTCGATCAGGGGACTTTGTCATACTCGACCAGAGAACTTTGTTATACTCGATCAGGGGATATGTTATATTCGATCAGGGGTCTTTGTTATACTTGATCAGGGGACTTTGTTATACTTGATTCGGGGACTTTGTTATACTCGATCAGGGGACTTTGTTATACTTGATTAGAGGACTTTGTTATACTCGACCAGGGGCCTTTGTTATGCTCGATTAGAAAACTTTGTTATACTCGACCAGGGAACTTTGTTATACTCCACCAGGGGACTTTGTTATACTCGTTTAGGGGACTTTGTTATACTAGACCAGGGGACTTTTTTATACTTGATCAGGGGACTTTCTCATACTTGACCAGAGGCCATTGTTATACTCGATCGGGGGACTTTGTTATACTCGATGAGTGGACTTTCCTATGTTTGACCATAGGACTTTGCTATACTCGATGAGGGGCCTGTGTTATAATCGATCAGGGGACTTTGTTATACACGACCAGGAACTTTGTAAAAGCGATCAGGGAACTTTTTATTCTCGACCAGAGGACTTTGTTACACTCGATTAGGGGACTTTGTTATACTCGACCAAGGGACTATTTTATACTTGACCAATGAAATATGTTATACTCGACGAGGGGCCTTTGTTATACTCGATCAGGGGACTTTGTTACACTGGATCAGGGGACATTTTTTACTCGATTAGGGGACTTTGTTATACTCGATCAAAGGACTTTGTTATACTCGATCAGGGGACTTTTTTATACTCGACCAGAAGAATTTGTTATACTCGATTAGGGGACTTTGTTATACTCGACCAGGGGACTTTTTTATACTTGATCAATGGACTTTGATATACTCAATGAGGGGCCTTTGTTATACTCGATCAGGGGACTTTGTTATACACGACCAGGGACTTTGTAAAAGCGATCAGGGAACTTTTTTATTCTCGACCAGAGGACTTTGTTATACTCGATCAGGGGATAAGTTATACTCGGTCAGGGGACTTTGTTGTACTCAACCAGAGGACTTTGTTATACTCGATTAGGAGCCTTTGGTATATTCGATGAGGGGGCTTTGTTATACTCGACCAGGGGACTTTGCTATACTCGACCAGGGGACTTTGTTATACTCGATCAGGGAACTTTGTTATACTCGACCAGGGGACTTTTTTATACTTGATTAGGTGACTTTCTCATACTCGATCAGTGGACTTTCCTATATTTGACCAATGAACTTTGCTATAGTCGATGAGGGGCCTTTGGTATAATCGATCAGGGGACTTTGTTATACTCGACCAGGGGACTTTGTTATACTCCTTCATAGGACTTTGTTATACTCGACCAGAGGACTTTGTTATACTCGATCAGGGGATATGTTATACTCGATCAGGAGACTTTGTTTTACTCGATCAGGGGACTTTGTTATACTTGATTAAGGGACTTTTTATACTCGATCAAAGGACTTTGTTATACTCGACCAGGGGCCTTTGTTATACTCGATAAGAAAACTTTGTTATACTCGACCAGGGGACTTTGTTATACTCCACCAGGGACTTTGTTATACTCGATCAGAGGATATGTTATACTCGATCAGGGGACTTTGTTATACTCGGTTCAGGGACGTTGTTATACTCGTCCAGGGGCTTTGTTATACTAGGATCAGGGGACTTTGTTATGGTCGATCAGGAGACTTTGTCTTACTCGATCAGGGCCCTTTGTTATACTCGACCAGGGGACTTTGTTATAATCGATTAGGGGACTTTGTTATGCTCGATCTGGGGACTTTGTTAAACTTGGCCAGGAGACGTTGTTATACTCGATCAGGGGATATGTTATACTCGATCAGGGGACTTTGTTATACTGGACCAGGGGACTTTGTTATACTCGATTAGGAGATTTTGTTATACTCGATGAGGGCTTTGTTATACTCGATCAGGGGACTTTGTTATACTCGATCAGAGGATATGTTATACTCGACCAGGGGACTTTGTTATACTCGATTAGGAGTTTTTGTTATACTCGATGAGGGATCTTTGTTATACTCGTCAAAAGGGCTTTGTTATACTCGATCAGGGGACTTTGTTATACTCGATCAGAGGATATGTTATACTCGATCAGGGGGCTTTGTTATACTCGATCAGGGGACTTTGCTATACTCGGCCAGGGGACTTTGTTATACTCGATTAGGAGGCTTTGTTATACTCGATCAGGGGACTTTGTTATGCTCAATCATGGGACTTTGTTATACTCGATTAGGGGACTTTGTTATACTCGACTAGGGAACTTTTTTATACTTGACCAATGGACTTTGTTATACTCGATGAGGGGACTTTGTTATACTCGACCAAGGGGGCTTTGTTATACTCGATCAGGGGACTTTGTTATACTCGATCAGAGGATATGTTATACTCGATCAGGGGGCTTTGTTATACTCGATCAGGGGACTTTGCTATACTCGGCCAGGGGACTTTGTTATACTCGAGCAGGGGGCTTTGTTATACTCGATTCGGGGACTTTGTTATACTCGATCAGGAGGCTTTGTTATACTCGATCAGGGGACTTTGTTATACTCGATTAGGGGACTTTGTTATACTCGACCAGGGAACTTTTTTATACTTGACCAATGGACTTTGTTATACTCGATCAGGGGACTTTGTTATACTCGATCAGGTGATATGTTATACTCGATCAGGGGATTTTGTATACTCGATCAGAGGACTTTGTTATACTCGACGAGGGGCCTTTGTTATACTCGATTAGAAAACTTTGTTATACTCGACCAGAGGACTTTGTTATACTCGACAAGGGACTTTTTTATACTCGACCAGAGGACTTTGTTATACCCGATCAGGGCCTTTGTTATACTCGACCTGGGGACTTTGTTATAATCGATCAGGGGACTTTGTTATGCTCGATCTGGGGACTTTGTTATACTTGGCCAGGAGACTTTGTAATACTCTATCAGGGGACTTTGTTATAATGGACCAGGGGACTTTGTTATACTCGATAATGGGACTTTTTTATACTCGATCAGGGAACTTTGTTATACTCGTCCAGGGGGCTTTGTTATACTCGATTAGGGGACTTTGTTATACTCGATCAGGGAACTTTGTCTTACTCGATCAGGGCCCTTTGCTATACTCGACCAGGGGACTTTGTTATAATCGATCAGGGGACTTAGTTATGCTCGATCTGGGACTTTGTTATACTGGGCCAGGGGACTTTTGTATACTCGATCAATGTGACTTTGTTATACTCAACCAGGGGACTTTGTTATACTCGATCAGGGGACTTTGTTATACTCGATCAGGGGATATGTTATACTCGATCAGGGGACTTTTTTATACTGGACCAGGGGAGTTTGTTATACTCGATTAGGTGATATATTATACTCGATCAGGGGACTTTGTTATACTCGATCAGAGGACTTTGTTATACTCGATTAGGGGACTTTGTTATACTCGATCAGGGGTCTTTGTTATACTTGTCCAGGGGGCTTTGTTATACTCGATGAGGGGACTTTGCTATAGTCGACCCGGGGACTTTGTTATACTCGATTAGGGGACTTTGTTATACTCGACCAGGGGACTTTTTTATGCTTGATCAGGCGACTTTGTCATACTCGACCAGAGGCCTTTGTTATACTCGATCGGGGGACATTGTTATACTCGATGAGTGGACTTTCCTATATATGACCAATGGACTTTGCTATACTCGATGAGGGGACTTTGTTATACTCGATCAGGGGACATTGTTATACTCGACAAGGGACTTTGTTATACTCGATCAGGGGACTTTGTTATACTCGACCAGAGGACTTTGTTATACTCGATCAGGTGATATGTTATACTCGATCAGTGGATTTTGTTATACTCGATCAGAGGACTTTGTTATACTTGACGAGGGGCCTATGTTATACTCGATTAGAAAACTTTGTTATACTCCACCAGGGACTTTGTTGTATTCGATCAGTGCATATGCTATAGTCGACCAGGGGACTTTGTTATACTCGACCAGGGGACTTTTATATACTTGACCAATGGACTTTGTTATACTCAATGAGGTGCCTTTGTTATACTCGATCAAGGGACTTTGTTATACACGACCAGGGGACTTTGTTATATGCGATCAAGGGACTTTTTTAAACTCGACCAGAGGACTTTGTTATACTCGATCAGGGCCTTTGTTATACTCGACCTGGGGACTTTGATATAATCGATCAGGGGACTTTGTTATGCTCGATCTGGGGACTTTGTTATACTTTGCCAGGAGACTTTGTAATACTCGATCAGGGGACTTTGTTATACTGGACCATGGGACTTTTTTATACCCGATCAGGGAACTTTGTTATACTCGTCCAGGGGGCTTTGTTATACTCGATTAGGGTACTTTGTTATACTCGATTTGGGACTTTGTTATACTGGGCCAGGGGACTTTTGTATACTCGATCAATGGGACTTTGTTATACTCAACCAGGGGACTTTGTAATACTCGATCAGGGGACTTTGTTATACTCGATCAAGGGATATGTTATACTCGATCAGGGGACTTTATTATACTGGACCAGGGGACTTTGTTATACTCGATGAGGGGACTTTGTTATACTCGATTAGGTGATATGTTATACTCGATCAGGGGACTTTGTTATACTCGATCAGAGGACTTTGTTATACTCGACGAGGGGCCTTTGTTATACTCGATCAAGGTACTTTGTTATACTCGATCAGGGGTCTTTGTTATACTCGTCCAGGGGGCTTTGTTATACTCGATCAGGGGACTTTGTTATACTCGATCAGGGGACTTTGTTATGCTCGATGAGGACTTTGTTATACTTGGCCAGAGACTTGGTAATACTCGATCAGGGATATGTTATACCGATCAGGGACTTTGTTATACTCGATCAGGGACTTTGTTAAACCCGATCAGGGTCTTTTGTTATACTCGGCCCAGTGTGCTTTGTTATACTCGATTAGGGACTTTGTTATGCTCGATCAGGGACTTGTCTTAATCAATCAGGGCCCTTTGCTATACTCGACCAGGGGACTTTGTTATAATTGATCAGGGGACATTGTTATGCTCGATCTGGGACTTTGTTATACTCGAACAGGGGACTTTGTTATACTCGATCAGGGGACTTTGTTATACTCGATCTGGGGACTTTGTTATACTCGATTAGGGGCCTTTGTTATACTCGATGAGAGGATATGTTATAATCGACCAGGGAAATTTGCTATAGTCGACCAGGGGACTTTGTTATACTCGATTAGGGGACTTTGTTATACTCGACCAGGGGAGTTTTTTATACTTGATCAGGGGACTTTGTCATACTCGACCAGAGGCCTTTGTTATACTCGATCGGGGGACATTGTTATACTCGATGAGTGGACTTTCCTATATATGATCAATGGACTTTGCTATACTCGATGAGGGGACTTTGTTATACTCGATCAGGGGACATTGTTATACTCGACAAGGGACTTTGTTATACTCGATTAGGGGACTTTGTTATACTCGACCAGATGACTTTCTTATACTCGATCAGGTGATATGTTATACTCGATCAGGGGATTTTGTTATACTCGATCAGAGGACTTTTTTATACTCGACGAGGGGCCTTTGTTATACTCGACTAGAAAACTTTGTTATACTCGACCAGGAGACTTTGTTATACTCGATCAGGGGACTTTGTTATACTCCACCAGGGACTTTGTTATATTCGATTAGTGGATATGCTATACTCGACCAGGGGACTTTGTTATACTCGACCAGGGGACTTTTATATACTTGACCAATGGACTTTGTTATACTCAATGAGGTGCCTTTGTTATACTCGATCAGGGGACTTTGTTATAGACGACCAGGGGACTTTGTTATACGCGATCAAGGGACTTTTTTATACTCGACCAGAGGACTTTGTTATACTCGATCAGGGCCTTTGTTATACTCGACCTGGGGAGTTTGTTATAAACGATCAGGGGACTTTGTTATGCTCGATCTGGGGACTTTGTTATACTTGGCCAGGAGACTTTGTAATACTCGATCAGGGGACTTTGTTATACTGGACCAGGGAACTTTGTTATACTCGTTCAGGGGGCTTTGTTATACTCGATTAGGGAACTTTGTTATACTGGGCCACGGGACTTTTGTATACTCGATCAATGGGACTTTGTTATACTCAACCATGGGACTTTGTTATACTCGATCTGGGGACTTTGTTATACTCGACGTGGTGCCTTTGTTATACTCGATCAGGGGACTTTGTTATACTCTATCAGGGGTCTTTGTTATACTCGTTCAAGGGGTTTTGTTATACTCGATCAGGGGACTTTGTTATACTCGATCAGGGGACTTTGTTATGCTCGATGTGGGGACTTTGTTATACTTGGCCAGGAGACTTGGTAATACTCGATCAGGGGATATGTTATACTCGATCAGGGGACTTTGTTATACTCGTCCAGGGGGCTTTGTTATAATCGATTACGGGAATTTGTTATACTCGATCAGGGGACTTTGTCTTACTCGATCAGGTCCCTTTGCTATAATCGACCAGGGGACTTTGTTATAATCGATCAGGGGACTTTGTTATGCTCGATCTGGGACTTTGTTATACAGGGCCAGGGGACTTTTATATACTCGACCAATGGGACTTTGTTATACTCAACCAGGGACTTTGTTGTACTCGATCAGGGGACTTTGTTAAACTCGATCAGGGGTCTTTGTTATACTCGTCCAGGGGGCTTTGTTATACTCGATTAGGGGACTTTGTTATACTCGATCAGGGGACTTTGTCTTACTCGATCAGGGCCATTGTTATACTCGACCAGGGGACTTTGTTATAATCGATCAGGGAACTTTGTTATGCTCGATCTGGGGACTTTGTTATACTGCGCCAGGAGACGTTGTTATACTCGATGAGGGGATATGTTATACTCAATCAGGGGACTTTGTTATTCTGGACCAGGAGATTTTGTTATATTCGATCAGGGGACTTTGTTATACTCGATCAGGGGACTTTGTTATACTCGTCGAGGGGGCTTTGTTATACTAGGATCAGGGTCTTTGTTATTCTCGACCAGGGGACTTTGTTATACTCGACTAGAGGCATTTGTTATACTCGGTCAGGGGACTTTGTTATAATCGATCAGGGGACTATGTTATGCTCGACCAGGGGACTTTGTTATACTCGACCAGAGGCCTTTGTTATACTCGGTCGGGGGACTTTGTTATAATCGATGAGGGACTTTGTTATGCTCGATCTGGGGACTTTGTTATACTGGGCCTGGCGACTTTGTTATACTCGATCAAGGAATATGTTATACTCGATCAGGGGAATTTGATATACTGGACCAGGGGACTTTGTTATACTCGATCAGGGGACTTTGTTATACTCGATCAGGGGACTTTGTTATACTCGTCTAGGGTTTTTTTTTCATACTCGATCAGGGGACTTTATTATGGTCGATATGGGGACTTTGTTATACTGGGCCAGGGGACTTTTTTGTACTCGATCAAGGGACTTTGTTATACTCGATCAGGGGACTTTGTTATACTCGACCAGAGGCATTTGTTATACTCGATCAGGGGACTTTGTTATACTCGATAAGGGGACTTTGTTATACTCGACGAGGGGCCTTTGTTTTACTCGATCAGGGGATTTTGCTATACTCGATCAGGGGTCTTTGTTATACTCGTCCAGGGGGCTTTGTTATACTCGATCAGGGGACTTTGTCTTACTCGATCAGGGCCTTTCTTATACTCGACCAGGGGACTTTGTTATTATCGATCAGGGGACTTTGTTATGCTCGATGTGGGGACTTTGTTATACTTGGCCAGGAGACTTGGTAATACTCGATCATGGGAGCATACCTGATCAGAGGACTTTGTTATACTGAAAAAGGGGACTTTGTTATACTCAACCAGGAGACTTTGTTATACTCGATCAGGGGACTTTGTTATACTGGCCCAGGGGCTTTGGTTATAATCGATTAGGAATTTGTCACTCGATCAGGGACTTGGTCTTTACCTGATCAGGCCCTTTTGCTATATTCTTCCAGGGGACTTTGTTATAATCGATCAGGGACTTAGTTATGCTCGATCTGGGACTTGTTATACTCGACCAGGGACTTTGTTATACTCGATGAGGGACTTGTTATATACTCGATCATAGGGAGATGTTATACTCGATCAGGGACTTTTTTATACTGGACCAGGGACTTTTGTTACTCGATCAGGGACTTTGTTAATTACCAGGGATATGTTATACCGATCAGGACTTTGTCTTGCCCGATCAGGGACTTTGGTCTTACTCGATCAGGGCCTTTGTTATACCTCGACAAGGGGACTCTTGTTATACTCGATCAGGGGACTTTGTCTTACTCAATCAGGGGACTTTGTTATTCTGGACCAGGAGACTTTGTTATATTCGATCAGGGGACTTTGTTATACTCGATCAGGGGACTTTGTTATACTCGTCGAGGGGGCTTTGTTTTACTAGGATCAGGGTCTTTGTTATTCTCGACCAGGGGACTTTGTTATACTCGACTAGAGGCATTTGTTATACTCGGTCAGGGGACTTTGTTATAATCGATCAGGGGACTATGTTATGCTCGACCAGGGGACTTTGTTATACTCAGCCAGAGGCCTTTGTTATACTCGATCAGGGGACTTTGTAATAATCGATGAGGGACTTTGTTATGCTCGATCTGGGGACTTTGTTATACTCGATCAGGGGACTTAGTCTTACTCGATCAGGGCCCTTTGCTATACTCGACCAGTGGACTTTGTTATAATTGATCAGGGGACTTTGTTATGCTCGATCTGGGACTTTGTTATACTCGAACAGGGGACTTTGTTATACTCGATCAGGGGGCTTTTTTATACTCGATCAGGGGACTTTGTTATACTCGATCAGGGGACTTTATTATGGTCGATATGGGGACTTTGTTATACTGGGCCAGAAGGCTTTTTTGTACTCGATCAGGGGACTTTGTTAAACTCGATCAGGGGACTTTGTTATACTCGACCAGAGGCCTTTGTTATACTCGATCAGGGGACTTTGTTATACTCAATAAGGGGACTTTGTTATACTCGACGAGGGGCCTTTGTTATACTCGATCAGGGGACTTTGTTATACTCGATCAGGGGTCTTTGTTATACTCGTCCAAGGGGCTTTGTTATACTCGATCAGGGGACTTTGTCTTACTCGATCAGGGCCTTTGTTATACTCGACCAGGGGATTTTGTTATAATCGATCAGGGGACTTTGTTATGCTCGATGTGGGGACTTTGTTATACTTGGCCAGGAGACTTGGTAATACTCGATCAGGGGATATGTTATACTCGATCAGGGGACTTTGTTGTACTGGACCAGGGGACTTTGTTATACTCGATCATGGGACTTTGTTATACTCGATCAGGGAACTTTGTTATACTCGTCCAGGGGGCTTTGTTATAATCGATTAGGGGAATTTGTTATACTCGATCAGGGGACTTTGTCTTACTCGATCAGGGCTCTTTGCAATACTCTACCAGGGGACTTTGTTATAATCGATCAGGGGACTTAGTTATGCTCGATCTGGGACTTTGTTATACTGGGCCAGGGGACTTTTGTATACTCGATCAATGGGACTTTGTTATACTCAACCAGGGGACTTTGTTATACTCGATCAGGGGACTTTGTTATACTCGATGAGGGGATATGTTATACTCGATCAGGAACCTGTATCCGGACCAGGATCGTTAAACGATGAGGGGACTGGTTATACCGATTAGGTGATAAGTGTTATACTCGATCAGGGACTTGTTATACTCGATCAGGAGGACTTTTGTTATACTCGACGAGGGGCCTTTTTGTTATACCTGGATCAAGGGACTTTGTTATACTCGATCAGGGTCTTTGTTATACTCGATCAGGGGACTTTGTTATACTCGATCAGGGGACTTTGTTATGCTCGATGTGGGGACTTTGTTATACTTGGCCAGGAGACTTGGTAATACTCGATCAGGGGATATGTTATACTCGATCAGGGGACTTTGTTATACTCGTCCATGGGGGCTTTGTTATAATCGATCAGGGGAATTTGTTATACTCGATCAGGGGACTTTGTCTTACTCGATCAGGTCCCTTTGCTATACTCGACCAGGGGACTTTGTTATAATCGATCAGGGGACTTTGTTATGCTCGATCTGGGACTTTGTTATACTGGGCCAGGGGACTTTTATATACTCGACCAATGGGACTTTGTTATACTCAACTAGGGGACTTTGTTATACTCGATCAGGGGACTTTGTTAAACTCGATCAGGGGTCTTTGTTATACTCGTCCAGGGGGCTTTGTTATACTCGATCTGGGACTTTGTTATACTCAAACAAGGGACTTTGTTATACACGATCAGGGGACTTTGTTATACTCGATCTGGGGACTTTGTTATACTCGATTAGGGGCCTTTGTTATACTCGACCAGGGGACTTTGTTATACTCGTCCAGGGGGCTTTGTTATACTGGACCAGGAGACTTTGTTATATTCGATCAGGGGACTTTGTTATACTCGATCAGGGGACTTTGTTATACTCGTCCAGGGGGCTTTGTTATACTAGGATCAGGGGACTTTGTTATACTCGATCAGGGAACCTTGTCTTACTCGACCAGGGCCATTGTTATACTCGACCAGGGGACTTTGTTATAATCGATCAGGGGACTTTGTTACGCTCGATCTGGGGACTTTGTTATACTGGGCCAGGAGACTTTGTAATACTCGATCAGGGGATATGTTATACTCGATCAGGGGACTTTGTTATACTGGACCAGGGGACTTTATTATACTCTATTATGGGACTTTGTTATACTCGAACAGGGAACTTTGTTTTACTCGTCCAGGGGGCTTTGTTATACTCGATTAGGGGACTTTGTTATACTCGATGAGGGGCTTTGTTATACTCGATCAGGGGACTTTGTTATACTCGACCAGGGGACTTTTTTTATACTCGATCAGGGGACTTTGTTATACTCGACCAGGGGACTTTGTTATAATCGATCAGGGGACTTTGTTATGCTCGATCTGGGACTTTGTTATGCTGGGCCAGGGGACTTTTTAATACTCGATCAATGGGACTTTGTTATACTCGATCAGGGGACTTTTGTTATACACGATCAAAGGACTTTGTTATATTCGACCAGGGGCCTTTGTTATACTCGATTAGAAAAATTTGTTATACTCGACCTGGATATATTGTTATACTCGATCAGGGGACTTTGTTATACTCCACCAGTGACTTTGTTATCCTCGATCAGGGGATATGTTATACTCGATCAGGGGACTTTGTTATACTCCACCAGGGACTTTGTTATACGCGATCAGGGGACTTTCTTATACACGACTAGGGTACTTTGTTATAAGAGATCAGGGGACTTTTTTATACTCGACGAGAGGACTTTTTCATACTCGCTCAGGGGATATGTTATACTCGATCAAGGGACTTTGTTATACTCATCCAGAGGATTTTGTTATACTCGATCAGGGGATTTTGTTATACTCAAATAGGGAATTTTGTTATACTCGATTAGGGGACTTTGTTATACTCGACCAGGGGACTTTGTTATACTCGATCAGGGGACTTTGTCATACTCGACCAGAGGACTTGGTTATACTCGATCAGGAGATATGTTATACTCGATCAGGGGACTTTGTTATACTCGATCAGGGGACTTTGTTATACTTGATTAGGGGACTTTGTTATACTCGATCAGTTGACTTTGTTATACTTGATCAGAGGACTTTGTTATACTCGACCAGGGGACTTTGTTATGCTCGATTAGATAACTTTGTTATACTCGACCAGGGGACTTTGTTATTCTCCACCAGGGACTTTGTTATACTCGATCAGGGGATATTTTATACTCGATCAGGGGACTTTGTTATACTCGGTTCAGGGGACTTTGTTATACACGTCCAGGGGGCTTTGTTATACTAGGATCAGGGGACTTTGTTATACTCGATGAGGGGACTTTGTCTTACTCGATCAGGGCCCTTTGTTATACTCGACAAGGGGACTTTGTTATAATCGATTAGGGGACTTTGTTATGCTCCATCTGGCAACTTTGTTAACCTGGGCCAGGAGACGTTGTTAAACTCGATCAGGGGATATGTTATACTCGATCAGGGGAATTTGTTATACTGGACCAGGGGACTTTGTTATACTCGATCAGAGGACGTTGTTATACTCGATCAGGGAACTTTGTTATACTCATCCAGGGGGCTTTATTATACTCGATCAGGGGACTTTGTTATACTCGATCAGGGGACTTTGTTATACTAGAGCAGGGGGCTTTGTTATTCTCGATTAGGGGATTTTGTTATACTCGATCAGGGGAATTTGTTATACTCGGTCAGGGAACTTTGTTATACTTATCCAGGGGGCTTTGTTATATTCGATCAGGGGACTTTGTTATACTCGATCAGGGGACTTTGTTATACTCGATCAGGAGGCTTTGTTATACTCGATCAGGGGACTTTGCTATACTCGACCAGGGGACTTTGTTATTTTCGATCACGGTACTTTGTTATACTCGACCAGGGAACTTTTTTATACTTGACCAATAGACTTTGTTATACTCGATGAGGGGCCTTTGTTATACTCGATGAGGGGACTTTCTTATACTCGACCAGGGGACTTTGTTATACTCAATCAGGGGATATGTTATAGGGATATGTTATACTTGATCAGGGGACTTTTTAATACTCAACCAGGGGACATTGTTATACTCGATCAGGGGACTGTGTTATACTCGACCAGGGGCCTTTGTTATGCTCGATTAGAAAATTTTGTTATACTCGACCAGGGGACTTTGTTATTCTCGATCAAGGGATATGTTATACTCGATCAGGGGACTTTGTTATACTGGCCCAGGGAAATTTGTTATACTCGATCAGGGGACTTTGTTATGCTCGATCAGGGAACTTTGTTATACTCATCCAGGGGGCTTTGTTATACTCTATCAGGGAACTTTGTTATACTCGATCAGGGGACTTTGTTATACTCAATCAGGGGATATGTTATACTTGATCAGGGGACCTTGTTATACTCAACCAGGGGACTTTATTATTCTCGATCAGGGGACTTTGTTACACTGGACCAGGGGACTTTGTTATACTCATCCAGGGGGCTTTGTTATACTCTATCAGGGGACTTTGTTATACTCGATCAGGGGACTTTGTTATAATCAATCAGGGGATATGTTATACTTGATCAGAGGACTTTGTTATACTCAACCAGGGGACTTTATTATTCTCGATCAGGGGACTTTGTTAACCTGGGCCAGGAGACGTTGTTATACTCGATCAGTGGATATGTTTTACTCGAACAGGGGACTTTGTTATACTGGCCCAGGGGAATTTGTTATACTCGATCAGGGGACTTTGTTATACTCGATCAGGGGACTTTGTTATACTCGACCAGGGAAATTTTTTATACTTGACCAATGGACTTTGTTTTACTCGATGAGGGACCTTTGTTATACTCGATGAGGGGACTTTGTTATACTCGACCAGGGGACTTTGTTATACTCGATCAGGGGACTTTTTTATTCTCGACCAGAGGACTTTGTTATACTCAGTCAGGGGATATGTTATACTTGATCAGGGGACTTTGTTATACTCAACCAGGGGTCTTTATTATTCTCGATCAGGGGACTTTGTTATACTGGACAAGGAGACTTTGTTATACTCGATCAGGGGACTTTGTTATACTCGATCAGGGAACTTTGTTATTCTCATCCAGGAGGCTTTGTTATACTCGATCAGGGGACTTTGTTATACTCGATCAGGAGGCTTTGTTATACTCGATCAGGGGACTTTGCTATACTCGACCAGGGGACTTTGTTATACTCGATCAGGGGACTTTGTTATACTCGACCAGGGAACTTTTTTATACTTGACCAATGGACTTTGTTATACTCGATGAGGGGCCTTTGTTATACTTGATCAGGGGACTTTGTTATACTCAACAAGGAGACTTTGTTATACTCGATCAGGGGACTTTGTTATACTGGCCCAGGGGACTTAATTATACTCGATCAGGGGACTTTGTTATACTCAACCAGGGTACTTTGTTATACTCGATCAGGGGACTTTGTTATAATCGACCAGGGGCCTTTGTTATGCTCGAGTAGAAAACTTTGTTATACTCGACCAGGTGACTTTGTTATTCTCCACCAGGGACTTTGTTATACTCGATGAGGGGATATGTTATACTCGAACAGGGGACTTTGTTATACTCGGTTCAGGGGACTTTGTTATACTCGTTCAGGGGGCTTTGTTATACTAGGATCAGGGGACTTCGTTATACTCGATTAGGGGATATGTTATACTCGATCAGGGGACTTTGTTATACTGGACCAGGGGACTTTGTTATACTCGATCAGGGGACTTTGTTATACTCATCGAGGGGGCTTTGTTATACTCGATCAGGGGACTTTGTTATACTCGATCAGGGGACTTTGTTATACTCGAGCAGTTGGCTTTGTTATACTCGATTAGGGGATTTTGTTATACTCGATCAGGAGGCTTTGTTATACTCGATCAGGGGACTTTGCTATACTCGAGCCAGGGGACTTTGTTATACTCGATGAAGGGATTTTGTTATACTCGACCAGGGAACATTTTTATACTTGACCAATGGACTTTGTTATACTCGATGAGGGGCCTTTGTTATACTCGAAGAGGGGACTTTGTTATACTCGACCAGGGGACTTTGTTATACTCGATCAGGGGACTTTTTTATTCTCGACCAGAGGACTTTGTTATACAAAATCAGGGCATATGTTATACTTGATCAGGGGACTTTGTTATACTCAACCAGGGGACTTTGTTATACACGGTCAGGGAAAATGTTATACTGGACCAGGGGACTTTGTTATACTCGATCAGGGGACTTTGTTATACTCGATCAGGGAACTTTGTTATACTCATCCAGGGGGCTTTGTTATACTCGATCAGGGGACTTTGTTATATTCGATCAGGAGGCTTTGTTATACTCGATCAGGGGACTTAGCTATACTCGACCAGGGGACATTGTTATACTCGATCAGGGACTTTGTTATACTCGACCAGGGAACTTTTTTTTACTTGACCAATGGACTTTGTTATACTCGATGAGGGGCCTTTGTTATACTTGATCAGGTAACTTTGTCATCTCAACCAGGGGACTTTGTTATACTCGATCAAGGGACTTTGTTATACTGGACCAGGGGACTTAATTATACTCGCTCAAGGGACTTTGTTATACTCGATCAAGGGACTTTGTTATACTCGATCAGGGGACTTTGTCTTACTCGATCAGGGCCCTTTGCTAAACTCGACCGGGGGACTTGCATTTATACCGATAGGGGGACTTTATTATACTCCAATCGGGGGATATGTTATACTTGATCAGAGGACTTTGTTACTCGTCTGGGGCCTTTAGTAATACTCGATTAAAACTTTATCTCGAGCCAGGACTTTGTGATACTCGATCAGGGACTTTGTTATACTCCACCAGGGACTTTGTTATATTCGATCAGAAGGATACCAGTATACTCGATCGAACTTTGTTATACTCGATCAGGGATGCTGTTATACTCGTCCAGGGGGCTTTGTTATACTCTATCAGGGGTCTTTGTTATACTCGATCAGGGGACTTGTCTAGCTCGACGGGCCGACTGTTATACTCGATCAGGGGACTTTGTTATACTGGACCAGGGGACTTTGTTATACTCGATCAGAGGACGTTGTTATACTCGATCAGGGAACTTTGTTATACTCATCCAGGGGGCTTTGCTATACTCGATCAGGGGACTTTGTTATACTCGATCAGGGGACTTTGTTATACTAGAGCAGGGGGCTTTGTTATTCTCGATTAGGGGATTTTGTTATACTCGATCAGGGCAATTTGTTATACTCGATCAGGGAACTTTGTTATACTCATCCAGGGGCTTTATTATATTCAGTCAGGGACTTTGTTATACTCGATCAGGGGGACTGTTATACTCGATCAGGAAGCTTTATTCAGATCAAGACTTTCTTCTCTCGATAGGTTTGTTATTCTCGATGCGGTACTTTGTATATACTCGTCGGCAGGAACTTTTTTATACTTGACAATAACTTTGTTACTATACTCGATGGGGCGCTGTTACTTACTCATTGAGGGACTTTGTTATACTCTGACCTGGGGACTTTGTTATACTCAGCAAGAGGGACATTGTTATACTCGATCAGGGACTTTATTTATACTGGAAGCCAGGGGCCTTTGTTGCCTTTCGATTAGAAAAATTTTTTATATACTCGACCAGGGGACACTATTCTCGATCAGGGATATGTTATACTCGATCAGGGACTTTATACTGGCCCAGAAATTTGTTATACTCTATCAGGGGACTTTGTTATACTCGATCAGGGGTCATTGTCTTACTCGAACAGGGCCCTTTGCTATACTCGATAAGGGGACTTTGTTATACTCGATCAGAGGACTTTTGTTATACTCGATCAGGGGACTTTGTTATACTCGACCAGGGGACTTTGTTATAATCGATCAGGGGACTTTGTTATACTCGATCAAGGGACTTTTGTTATACTCGACCAGAGTACTTTGTTATACTCATCCAGGGGGCTTTGTTATACTCTATCAGGGGACTTTGTTATACTCGATCAGGGGACTTTGTTATAATCAATGAGGGGATATGTTATACTTGATCAGAGGACTTTGTTATACTCAACCAGGGGACTTTATTAATCTCGATCAGGGGACTTTGTTAACCTGGGCCAGGAGACGTTGTTATACTCGATCAGGGGATATGTTTTACTCGAACAGGGGACTTTGTTATACTGGCCCAGGGGAATTTGTTATACTCGATCAGGGGACTTTGTTATACTCGATCAGGGAACTTTGTTATACTCATCGAGGGGGCTTTGTTATACTCTATCAGGGTACTTTGTTATACTCGATCAGGGGACTTTGTTATACTCGACCAGGGAACTTTTTTATACTTGACCAATGGAATTTGTTTTACTCGATGAGGGACCTTTGTTATACTCGACCAGGGGACTTTGTTATACTCGATCAGGGGACTTTTTTATTCTCGACCAGAGGACTTTGTTATACTCAGTCAGGGGATATGTTATACTTGATCAGGGGACTTTGTTATACTCAACCAGGGGTCTTTATTATTCTCGATCAGGGGACTTTGTTATACTGGACCAGGGGACTTTGTTATACTCGATCAGGGGACTTTGTTATACTCGATCAGGGAACTTTGTTATTCTCATCCAGGAGGCTTTGTTATACTCGATCAGAGGACTTTGTTATACTCGATCAGGAGGCTTTGTTATACTCGATCAGGGGACTTTGCTATACTCGACCAGGGGACTTTGTTATACTCGATCAGGGGACTTTGTTATACTCGACCAGGGAACTTTTTTATACTTGACCAATGGACTTTGGTATACTCAATGAGGGGCCTTTGTTATACTTGATCAGGGGACTTTGTTATACTCAACAAGGAGACTTTGTTATACTCGATCAGGGGACTTTGTTATACTGGCCCAGGGGACTTAATTATACTCGATCAGGGGACTTTGTTATACTCGATCAGGGGACTTTGTTATAATCGACCAGGGGCCTTTGTTATGCTCGAGTAGAAAACTTTGTTATACTCGACCAGGTGACTTTGTTATTCTCCACCAGGGACTTTGTTATACTCGATGAGGGGATATGTTATATTCGAACAGGGGACTTTGTTATACTCGGTTCAGGGGACTTTGTTATACTCGTTCAGGGGGCTTTGTTATACTAGGATCAGGGGACTTCGTTATACTCGATCAGGGGACTTTGTTATACTCGATCAGGGAACTTTGTTATACTCATCCAGGGGGCTTTGTTATACTCGATCAGGGGACTTTGTTATATTTTCGTCAGGTGGCTTTGTTATACTCGATCAGGGGACTTTGCTATACTCGACCAGGGGACATTGTTATACTCGATTAGGGACTTTGTTATACTCGACCAGGGAACTTTTTTTTACTTGACCAATGGACTTTGTTATACTCGATGAGGGGCTTTGTTATACTTGATCAGGTAACTTTGTTATACTCAACCAGGGGACTTTGTTATACTCGATCAAGGGACTTTGTTATACTGGACCAGGGGACTTAATTATACTCGCTCAGGGGACTTTGTTATACTCGATCAGGGAACTTTGTTATACTCATCCAGGGGGCTTTTTTATACTCGATCAGGGGACTTTGTTATACTCGATCAGGGGACTTTGTCTTACTCAATCAGGGCCCTTTGCTAAACTCGACCGGGGGACTTTGTTATACTCGATAAGGGGACTTTATTATACTCAATCAGGGGATATGTTATACTTGATCAGAGGACTTTGTTATACTCGTCTTGGGGCCTTTGTAATACTCGATTAGAAAACTTTGTTATACTCGACCAGGAGACTTTGTGATACTCGATCAGGGGACTTTGTTATACTCCACCAGGGACTTTGTTATATTCGATCAGGGGATATGTTATACTCGATCAGGGAACTTTGTTATACTCGTCCAGGGGGCTTTGTTATACTCGATCAGGGGTCTTTGTTATACTCGATCAGGGGACTTTGTCTAGCTCGACGAGGGCCATTGTTATACTCGACCAGGGGACTTTGTTATAATCGATCAGGGGACTTTGTTACGCTCGATCTGGGGACTTTGTTATACTGGGCCAGGAGACTTTGTAATACTCGAGAGGGGGATATGTTATACTCGATCAGGGGACTTTGTTATACTTGACCAGGGGACTTTGTTATACTCGATTATGGGACTTTGTTATACTCGAAAGGGGAACTTTGTTATACTCGTCCAGGGGGCTTTGTTATACTCGATTAGGGGACTTTGTTATACTCGATGATGGGGCTTTGTTATACTCGATCAGGGGACTTTGTTATACTCGACCAGGGGACTTTGTGATACTCGATCAGGGGACTTTGTTATACTCGACCAGGGGACTTTGTTATAATCGATCAGGGGACTTTGTTATGCTCGATCTGGGACTTTGTTATACTGGGCCAGGGGACTTTTTTATACTCGATCAATGGGACTTTGTTATACTCGATCAGGGGACTTTTGTTATACACGATCAGGGGACTTTGTTATACTCGACCAGGGGCCTTTGTCATACTCGATTAGAAAAATTTGTTATCTCGACCTGGATACTTTGTTATACTCGATCAACGGACTTTGTTATACTCCACCAGGGACTTTGTTAAACTCGATCAGGGGATATGTTATACTCGATCAGGGGACTTTGTTATACTCCACCAGGGACTTTGATATCCTCGATCAGGGGACTTTGTTATACACGACTAGGGGACTTTGTTATAATCGATCAGGGGACTTTGTTATGCTCGATCTGGGACTTTGTTATGCTGGGCCAGGGGACTTTTTTATACTCGATCAATGGGACTTTGTTATACTCGATCAGGGGATTTTTGTTATACACGATCAAAGGACTTTGTTATATTCGACCAGGGGCCTTTGTTATACTCGATTAGAAAAATTTGTTATACTCGACCTGGATACTTTGTTATACTCGATCAGGGGACTTTGTTATACTCCACCAGGGACTTTGTTATCCTCGATCAGGGGATATGTTATACTCGATCAGGGGACTTTGTTATACTCCACCAGGGACTTTGTTATACGCGATCAGGGGACTTTCTTATACACGACTAGGGTACTTTGTTATAAGAGATCAGGGGACTTTTTTATACTCGACGAGAGGACTTTGCTATACTCGCTCAGGGGATATGTTATACTCAATCAAGGGACTTTGTTATACTCATCCAGAGGACTTTGTTATACTCGATCAGGGGATTTTGTTATACTCAAATAGGGAACTTTGTTAAACTCGATTAGGGGACTTTGTTATACTCGACCAGGGGACTTTGTTTTACTCGATCAGGAGATATGTTATACTCGATCAGGGGACTTTGTTATACTCGATCAGGGGACTTTGTTTTATTTGATTAGGGGACTTTGTTATACTCGATCAGTTGACTTTGTTATACTTGATCAGAGGACTTTGTTATACTCGACCAGGGGACTTTGTTATGCTCGATTAGATAACTTTGTTATACTCGACCAGGGGACTTTGTTATTCTCCACCAGGGACTTTGTTATACTCGATCAGGGGATATTTTATACTCGATCAGGGGACTTTGTTATACTCGGTTCAGGGGACTTTGTTATACACGTCCAGGGGGCTTTGTTATACTAGGATCAGGGGACTTTGTTATACTCGATGAGGGGACTTTGTCTTACTCGATCAGGGCCCTTTGTTATACTCGACAAGGGGACTTTGTTATAATCGATTAGGGGACTTTGTTATGCTCCATCTGGCAACTTTGTTAACCTGGGCCAGGAGACGTTGTTATACTCGATCAGGGGATATGTTATACTCGATCAGGGGACTTTGTTATACTGGACCAGGGGACTTTGTTATACTCGATCAGAGGACGTTGTTATACTCGATCAGGGAACTTTGTTATACTCATCCAGGGGGCTTTGTTATATTCGATCAGGGGACTTTGTTATACTCGATCAGGAGACTTTGTTATGCTAGAGCAGGGGGCTTTGTTATTCTCGATTAGGGGATTTTGTTATACTCGATCAGGGGAATTTGTTATACTCGATCAGGGAACTTTGTTATACTCATCCAGGGGGCTTTGTTATATTCGATCGGGGGACTTTGTTATACTCGATCAGGGGACTTTGTTATACTCGATCAGGAGGCTTTGTTATACTCGATCAGGGGACTTTGCTATACTCGACCAGGGGACTTTGTTATTCTCGATCACGGTACTTTGATATACTCGACCAGGGAACTTTTTTATACTTGACCAATAGACTTTGTTATACTCGATGAGGGGCCTTTGTTATACTCGATGAGGGGACTTTCTTATACTCGACCAGGGGACTTTGTTATACTCATTCAGGGGATATGTTATAGGGATATGATATACTTGATCAGGGGACTTTGTTATACTCGACCAGGGGCCTTTGTTATGCTCGATTAGAAAATTTTGTTATACTCGACCAGGGGACTTTGTTATACTGGCCCAGGGAAATTTGTTATACTCGATCAGGGGACTTTGTTATACTCGATCAGGGAACTTTGTTATACTTATCCAGGGGGCTTTGTTATACTCTATCAGGGAACTTTGTTATACTCGATCAGGGGACTTTGTTATACTCAATCAGGGGATATGTTATACTTGATCAGGGGACTTTGTTATACTCAACCAGGGGACTTTATTATTCTCGATCAGGGGACTTTGTTATACTGGACCAGGGGACTTTGTTATACTCATCCAGGGGGCTTTGTTATACTCTATCAGGGGACTTTGTTATACTCGATCAGGGGACTTTGTTATAATCAATCAGGGGATATGTTATACTTGATCAGAGGACTTTGTTATACTCAACCAGGGGACTTTATTATTCTCGATCAGGGGACTTTGTTAACCTGGACCAGGAGACGTTGTTATACTCGATCAGGGGATATGTTATACTCGAACAGGGGACTTTGTTATACTGGCCCAGGGGAATTTGTTATACTCGATCAGGGGACTTTGTTATACTCGATCAGGGAACTTTGTTATACTCATCGAGGGGGCTTTGTTATACTCTATCAGGGGACTTTGTTATACTCGATCAGGGGGCTTTGTTATACTCGATTTGGGTATTTTTTTATACTCGATCAGGAGACTTTGTTATACTCGACCAGGGAACTTTTTTATACTTGACCAATGGACTTTGTTTTACTCGATGAGGGACCTTTGTTATACTCGATGAGGGGACTTTGTTATACTCGACCAGGGGACTTTGTTATACTCGATCAGGGGACTTTTTTATTCTCGACCAGAGGACTTTGTTATACTCAACCAGGGGTCTTTATTATTCTCGATCAGGGGACTTTGTTATACTGGACCAGGGGACTTTGTTATACTCGATCAGTGGACTTTGTTATACTCGATCAGGGAACTTTGTTATTCTCATCCAGGAGACTTTGTTATACTCGATCAGGAGGCTTTGTTATACTCGATCAGGGGACTTTGCTATACTCGACCAGGGGACTTTGTTATACTCGATCAGGGGACTTTGTTATAATCGACCAGGGAACTTTTTTATACTTGACCAATGGACTTTGTTATACTCGATGAGGGGCCTTTGTTATACTTGATCAGGGGACTTTGTTATACTCAACAAGGAGACTTTGTTATACTCGATCAGGGGACTTTGTTATACTGGCCCAGGGGACTTAATTATACTGGATCAGGGGACTTTGTTATACTCAACCAGGGGACTTTGTTATACACGATCAGGGGACTTTGTTATAATCGACCAGGGGCCTTTGTTATGCTCGAGTAGAAAACTTTGTTATACTCGACCAGGTGACTTTGTTATTCTCCACCAGGGACTTTGTTATACTCGATTAGGGGATATGTTATACTCGAACAGGGGACTTTGTTATACTCGGTTCAGGGGACTTTGTTATACTCGTTCAGGGGGCTTTGTTATACTAGGATCAGGGGACTTTGTTATATTCGATTAGGGGATATGTTATACTCGATCAGGGGACTTTGTTATACTGGACCAGGGGACTTTGTTATACTCGATCAGGGGACTTTGTTATACTCGATCAGGGAACTTTGTTATACTCATCGAGGGGGCTTTGTTATACTCGATCAGGGGACTTTGTTATACTCGATCAGGGGACTTTGTTATACTCGAGCAGGTGGCTTTGTTATACTCGATTAGGGGATTTTGTTATACTCGATCAGGAGGCTTTGTTATACTCGATCAGGGGACTTTGCTATACTCGAGCCAGGGGACTTTGTTATACTCGATGAAGGGATTTTGTTATACTCGACCAGGGAACTTTTTTATACATGACCAATGGACTTTGTTATACTCGATGAGGGGCCTTTGTTATACTCGAAGAGGGGACTTTGTTATACTCGACCAGGGGACTTTGTTATACTCGATCAGGGGACTTTTTTATTCTCGACCAGAGGACTTTGTTATACAAAATCAGGGCAAATGTTATACTTGATCAGGGGACTTTGTTATACTCAACCAGGGGACTTTGTTATACTCGTTCAGGGAAAATGTTATACTGGACCAGGGGACTTTGTTATACTCGATCAGGGGACTTTGTTATACTCGATCAGGGAACTTTGTTATACTCATCCAGGGGGCTTTGTTATACTCGATTAGGGGACTTTGTTATATTCGATCAGGAGGCTTTGTTATACTCGATCAGGGGACTTTGCTATACTCGACCAGGGGACATTGTTATACTCGATCAGGGACTTTGTTATACTCGACCAGGGAACTTTTTTTTACTTGACTAATGGACTTTGTTATACTCGATGAGGGGCCTTTGTTATACTTGATCAGGGAACTTTGTTATACTCAACCAGGGGACTTTGTTATACTCGATCAAGGGACTTTGTTATACTGGACCAGGGGACTTAATTATACTCGCTCAGGGGACTTTGTTATACTCGATCAGGGAACTTTGTTATACTCGATCAGGGGACTTTGTCTTACTCGATCAGGGCCCTTTGCTAAACTCGACAGGGGACTTTGTTATACTCGATAAGGGGACTTTATTATACTCAGAGGACTTTGTTATACTCGTTTGTTATACTCGTCTTGGGGCCTTTGTAATACTCGATTAGAAAACTTTGTTATACTCGACCAGGAGACTTTGTGATACTCGATCAGGGGACTTTGTTATACTCCACCAGGGACTTTGTTATATTCGATCAGGGGATATGTTATTCTCGATCAGGGAACTTTGTTATACTCGATCAGGGGTCTTTGTTATACTCGTCCAGGGGGTTTTGTTATACTCGATCAGGGGTCTTTGTTATACTCGATCAGGGGACTTTGTCTAACTCGACGAGGGCCATTGTTATACTCGACCAGGGGACTTTGTTATAATCGATCAGGGGACTTTGTTACGCTCGATCTGGGGACTTTGTTATACTGGGCCAGGAGACTTTGTAATACTCGAGAGGGGGATATGTTATACTCGTCAGGGGACTTTGTTATACTTGACCAGGGGACTTTGTTATACTTGATTAGGGGACTTTGTTCTACTCGGATCAGGGGACTTTGTTATACTCGTCCAGGGGGCTTTGTTATACTAGGATCAGGGGAATTTGTTATACTCGATGAGGGGACTTTGTCTTACTCGATCAGGGCCCTTTGTTGTACTCGACCAGGGGACTTTGTTATAATCGATTAGGGGACTTTGTTATGCTCGATCTGGGGACTTTGTTAACCTGGGCCAGGAGACGTTGTTATACTCGATCAGGGGATATGTTATACTCGATCAGGGGACTTTGTTATACTGGCCCAGGGGAATTTGTTATACTCGATCAGGGGACTTTGTTATACTCAATCAGGGAACTTTGTTATACTCATCCAGGGGGCTTTGTTATACTCTATCAGGGGACTTTGTTATACTCGATCAGGGGACTTTGTTTTTCTCGAGCAGGGGTCTTTGTTATACTCGGTTAGGGTATTTTTTATACTCGATCAGGAGACTTTGTTATACTCGACCAGGGAACTTTTTTATACCTGACCAATGGACTTTGTTATATTCGATGAGGGGCTTTTGTTATACTCGATGAGGGGACTTTGTTATACTCGACCAGGGCACTTTGTTGTACTCGATCAGGGGAATGTTTTATTCTCGACCAGAGGACTTTGTTATACTCAATCAGGGGATATGTTATACTTGATCAGGGGACTTTGTTATACTCAACCAGGGGACTTTGTTATACTCGATCAAGGAACTTTGTTGTACTGGACCAGGGGACTTTGTTATACTCGATCAGGGGACTTTGTTATACTCGATCAGGGAACTTTGTTATACTCATCCAGGGGGCTTTGTTATACTCGATCAGGGGACTTTGTTATATTCGATCAGGAGGCTTTGTTATACTCGATCAGGGGACTTTGCTATACTCGACCAGGGGACTTTGTTATACTCGATCAGGGACTTTGTTATAATCGACAAGGGAACTTTTTTTTACTTGACCAATGGACTTTGTTATACTCGATGAGGGGCCTTTGTTATACTTGATCAGGGAACTTTGTTATACTCAACCAGGGGACTTTGTTATACTCGATCAAGGGACTTTGTTATACTGGACCATGGGACTTAATTATACTCGCTCAGGGGACTTTGTTATACTCGATCAGGGAACTTTGTTATACTCATCCAGGGGGCTTTGTTATACTCGATCAGGGGACTTTGTCTTACTCGATCAGGGCCCTTTGCTAAACTCGACCGGGGGACTTTATTATACTCGATAAGGGGACTTTATTATACTCAATCAGGGGATATGTTATACTTGATCAGAGGACTTTGTTATACTCGTCTTGGGGCCTTTGTAATACTCGATTAGAAAACTTTGTTATACTCGACCAGGAAACTTTGTGATACTCGATCAGGGGACTTTGTTATACTCCACCAGGGACTTTGTTATATTCGATCAGGGGATATGTTATTCTCGATCAGGGAACTTTGTTATACTCGATCAGGGGTCTTTGTTATACTCGTCCAGGGGGCTTTGTTATACTCGATCAGGGGACTGTTTTATTCTCGACCAGAGGACTTTGTTATACTCAATCAGGGGATATGTTATACTTGATCAGGGGACTTTGTTATACTCAACCAGGGGACTTTGTTATACTCGATCAAGGAACTTTGTTGTACTGGACCAGGGGACTTTGTTATATTCGATCAGGGGACTTTGTTATACTCGATCAGGGAACTTTGTTATACTCATCCAGGGGGCTTTGTTATACTCGATCAGGGGACTTTGTTATATTCGATCAGGAGGCTTTGTTATACTCGATCAGGGGACTTTGCTATACTCGACCAGGGTCTTTGTTATACTCGATCAGGGACTTTGTTATACTCGACAAGGGAACTTTTTTTTACTTGACCAATGGACTTTGTTATACTCGATGAGGGGCCTTTGTTATACTTGATCAGTGGGCTTTGTTATACTCAAACAGGGGACTTTGTTATACTCGATCAGGGGACTTTGTTATACTGGACCAGGGGACTTAATTATACTCGCTCAGGGGACTTTGTTATACTCGATCAGGGAACTTTGTTATACTCATCCAGGGGGCTTTGTTATACTCGATTAGGGGACTTTGTTATACTCGATCAGGGGACTTTGTCTTACTCGATCAGGGCCCTTTGCTATACTCGACCGGGGGACTTTGTTATACTCGATAAGGGGACTTTATTATACTCAATCAGGGGATATGTTATACTTGATTAGAGGACTTTGTTATACTCGTCGAGGGGCCTTTGTAATACTCGATTAGAAAACTTTGTTATACTCGACCAGGAGACTTTGTGATACTCGATCAGGGGACTTTGTTATACTCCACCAGGGACTTTGTTATATTCGATCAGGGGATATGTTATACTCGATCAGGGAACTTTGTTATATTCGATCAGGGGGCTTTGTTATACTTGATCAGGGGACTTTGTTATACTCGATCATGGGACTTTGTCTAACTCGACCACGGCCATTGTTATACTCGACCAAGGGACTTTGTTATAATCGATCAGGGGACTTTGTTATACTTGACCAGGGGACTTTGTTATACTCGATATGGGACTTTGTTATACTCGAACAGGGAACTTTGTTATACTCGTCCAGGGGGCTTTGTTATACTCGATTAGGGGACTTTGTTATACTCGATGATGGGGCTTTGTTATACTCAATCAGGGGACTTTGTTATACTCGACCAGGGGACTTTGTTATACTCGATTAGGGGACTTTGTTATACTCGACCAGGGGACTTTGTTATAATCGATCAGGGGACTTTGTTATGCTCGATCTGGGACTTTGTTATACTGGGCCAGGGGACTTTTTTATACTCGATCAATGGGACTTTGTTATACTCGATCAGGGGACTTTTGTTATACACGATCAGGGGACTTTGTTATACTCGACCAGGGGCCTTTGTTATACTCGATTAGAAAAATTTGTTATCTCGACGTGGATACTTTGTTATACTCGATCAGGGGACTTTGTTATACTCCACCAGGGAATTTGTTATACTCGATCAGGGGATATTTTATACTCGATCAGGGGACTTTGTTATACTCCACCAGGGACTTTGTTATCCTCGATCAGGGGACTTTGTTATACACGACTAGGGGACTTTGTTATAAGCGATCAGGGGACTTTTTTATACTCGACCAGAGGACTTTGTTATACTCGATCAGGGGATATGTTATACTCGATCAGGGGACTTTGTTATACTCATCCAGAGGACTTTGTTATATTCGATCAGGGGACTTTGTTATACTCAATCAGGGGACTTCGTTACACTCGATTAGGGGCCTTTGTTATGCTCGATGAGGAGGCTTTGTTATACTCGATCAGGGGAGTTTGCTATACTCGACCAGGGGACTTTGTTATACCCGATTAGGGGACTTTGTTATACTCGATAAGTGAACTTTGTTATACTCAATGAGGGGACTTTGTTATACTCGACCAGGGGACTTTTTTATACTTGATCAGGGGACTTTGTCATACTCGATCAGTGGACTTTCTTATATTTGACCTATGGACTTTGCTATACTCGATGAGGGGCCTTTGTTATACTCGATCAGGGTTTTTGTTATACTCGACCAGGGGACTTTGTTATAATCGATCAGGGGACTTTGTCATACTCGACCAGAGGACTTTATTATACTCGAACAAAGGATATGTTATACTCGATGAGGGACTGTTATACTCGATCGAGGACTGTTATGCTTGATTCACAGAGATTTGTTGCTCTCGATCAGGGTACTTTATTATACTTGATCAGAGGACTTTGTTTTACTCGACCAAGGGCCTTTGTTATGCTCGATTAGAAAACTTTGTTATACTCGACCAGGGAACTTTGTTATACTCCACCAGGGACTTTGTGATACTCGATCAGTGGATATGTTATACTCGATCAGGGGACTTTGTTATACTCGGTTCAGGGGATTTTGTTATACTCGTCCAAGTGGCTTTTTTATACTAGGATCAGGGGACTTTGTTATACTCAATCAGGGGATATATTATGAGGATATATGTTATACTTGATCAGGGGACTTTATTTGTATACTCAACCAGGGACATTATACTTTCGATCAGGGGACTTTTTATACTCGACCAGGGGCCTTTGTTATGCTCGATTAGAAAACTTTGTTATACTCGACCAGGGGACTTTGTTATTCTCCACTAGGGACTTTGTTATACTCGATCAGGGGATATGTTATACTTGATCAAGGGACTTTGTTCTACTCGGATCAGGGGACTTTGTTATACTCGTCCAGGGGGCTTTGTTATACTAGGATCAGGGGACTTTGTTATACTCGATGAGGGGACTTTGTCTTACTCGATGAGGGCCCTTTGTTGTACTCGACCAGGGGACTTTGTTATAATCGATTAGGGGACTTTGTTATGCTCGATCTGGGGACTTTGTTAACCTGGGCCAGGAGACGTTGTTATACTCGATCAGGGGATATGTTATACTCGATCAGGCGACTTTGTTATACTGGCCCAGGGGAATTTGTTATACTCGATCAGGGGACTTTGTTATACTCGACCAGGGAACTATTTTATACTTGACCAATGGACTTTGTTATACTCGATGAATGGCCTTTATTTTACTTGATCATGGGACTTTGTTATACTCAACCAGGAGACTTTGTTATACTCGATCAGGGGACTTTGTTATACTGGCCCAGGGGACTTAATTATACTCGTTCAGGGGACTTTGTTATACTCAACCGGGGAACTTTGTTATACTCGATCAGGGGACTTTGTTATACTCGACCAGGGGCCTTTGTTATTCTCGATTAGAAAACTTTGTTATACTCGACCAGGGGACTTTGTTATTCTCCACCAGGGACTTTGTTATACTCGATGAGGGGATATGTTTTACTCGAAAAGGGGACTTTGTTTTACTCGGTTCAGGGGACATTGTTATACTCGTCCAGGGGGCTTTTCTGATATACTTACTAGGATCAGGGGGAGTTTGTTATACTCATTAGGGAGATATGCTATACTCGGTGAGGGGACTTTGTTAGTATGGACAGGGGACTTTGCCGCGATCCGGGACTTTATTATACTCGATCGGGTAACTTTGTTGCTACTCCTCCAGGGGCTTTGTTATATATGCTCGATCGGGGACTTTGTTGTATCCTCGATCAGGGGACTTTTATACGACTGGGGGACTTTGTTATAAGCGATCGGGGACTTTTTATACTCGACCAGAAGGACTTTGTTATACTCGATCAGGATATGTTATACTCGATCTAAAGGGACTTTGTTATATACTCATCAGGACTTTGTTATATACTCGATCAGGGACTTTGTTATAATCAGGGGACTTTTATTTATACTCGATTAGGGGCCTTTGTTATGCTCGATGAGGAGGCTTTGTTATACTCGATCAGGGGAGTTTGCTATACTCGACCAGGGGACTTTGTTATATTCGATTAGGGGACTTTGTTATACTTGATAAGTGAACTTTGTTATACTCAATCAGGGGACTTTGTTATACTCGACCAGGGGACTTTTTTATACCTGATCAGGGGACTTTGTCATACTCGATCAGTGGACTTTCTTATATTTGACCTATGGACTTTGTTATACTCGATCAGGGTTTTTGTTATACTCGACCAGGGGACTTTGTTATAATCGATCAGGGGACTTTGTCATACTCGACCAGAGGACTTTATTATACTCGATCAAAGGATATGTTATACTCGATGAGGGGACTTTGTTATACTCGATCAGGGGACTTTGTTATACTTGATTACGGGACTTTGTTATACTCGATCAGGGGACTTTGTTATACTTGATCAGAGGACTTTGTTATACTCGAACAGGGGCCTTTGTTATGCTCGATTAGAAAACTTTGTTATACTCGACCAGGGGACTTTGCTATTCTCCACCAGGGACTTTGTTATACTCGATCATTGGGATTTGTTATACTCGATCAGGGGACTTTGTTCTACTCGGATCAGGGGACTTTGTTATACTCGTCCAGGGGGCTTTGTTATACTAGGATCAGGGGACTTTGTTATACTCAATCAGGGGATATGTTATAGGGATATGTTATACTTGATCAGGGGACTTTGTTGTACTCAACCAGGGGACATTGTTATACTCGATCAGGGGACTTTGTTATACTCGACCAGGGGCCTTTGTTATGCTCGATTAGAAAACTTTGTTATACTCGACCAGGGGACTTTGTTATTCTCCACTAGGGACTTTGTTATACTCGATCAGGGGATATGTTATACTTGATCAAGGGACTTTGTTCTACTCGGATCAGGGGACTTTGTTATACTCGTCCAGGGGGCTTTATTATACTAGGATCAGGGGACTTTGTTATACTCGATGAGGGGACTTTGTCTTACTCGATGAGGGCCCTTTGTTGTACTCGACCAGGGGACTTTGTTATAATCGATTAGGGGACTTTGTTATGCTCGATCTGGGGACTTTGTTAACCTGGGCCAGGAGACGTTGTTATACTCGATCAGGGGATATGTTATACTCGATCAGGCGACTTTGTTATACTGGCCCAGGGGAATTTGTTATACTCGATCAGGGGACTTTGTTATACTCGATTAGGGAACTTTGTTATACTCATCCAGGGGGCTTTGTTATACTCTATCAGGGGACTTTGTTATACTCGATCAGGGGACTTTGTTTTTCTCGAGCAGGGGGCTTTGTTATACTCGATTAGGGTATTTTTTATACTCGATCAGGAGACTTTGTTATACTCGACCAGGGAACTATTTTATACTTGACCAATGGACTTTGTTATACTCGATGAATGGCCTGTATTTTACTTGATCAGGGGACTTTGTTATACTCAACCAGGAGACTTTGTTATACTCGATCAGGGGACTTTGTTATACTGGCCCAGGGGACTTAATTATACTCGTTCAGGGGACTTTGTTATACTCAACCGGGGGACTTTGTTATACTCGATCAGGGGACTTTGTTATACTCGACCAGGGGCCTTTGTTACTCTCGATTAGAAAACTTTGTTATACTCGACAGGGGACTTTGTTATTCTCCACCAGGGACTTTGTTATACTCGATGAGGGGATATGTTTTACTCGAAAAGGGGACTTTGTTACACTCGGTTCAGGGGACATTGTTATACTCGTCCCGGGGGCTTTGTTATACTAGGATCAGGGGAGTTTGTTATACTCGATTAGGGGATATGCTATACTCGATCAGGGGACTTTGTTATTCTGGACCAGGGGACTTTGTTATACTTGATCAGGGGACTTTATTATACTCGATCAGGTAACTTTGTTATACTCATCCAGGGGGCTTTGTTATACTCGATCAGGGGACTTTGTTATCCTCGATCAGGGGACTTTGTTATACACGACTAGGGGACTTTGTCATACTCGATCAGTGGACTTTCTTATATTTGACCTATGGACTTTGTTATACTCGATCAGGGTTTTTGTTATACTCGACCAGGGGACTTTGTTATAATCGATCAGGGGACTTTGTCATACTCGACCAGAGGACTTTATTATACTCGATCAAAGGATATGTTATACTATTTGAGGGGACTTTGTTATACTCGATCAGGGGACTTTGTTATACTTGATTACGGGACTTTGTTATACTCGATCAGGGGACTTTGTTATACTTGATCAGAGGACTTTGTTATACTCGAACAGGGGACTTTGCTATTCTCCACCAGGGAATTTGTTATACTCGATCATTGGGATTTGTTATACTCGATCAGGGGACTTTGTTCTACTCGGATCAGGGAACTTTGTTATACTCGTCCAGGGGGCTTTGTTATACTAGGATCAGGGGACTTTGTTATACTCAATCAGGGGATATGTTATAGGGATATGTTATACTTGATCAGGGGACTTTGTTGTACTCAACCAGGGGACATTGTTATACTCGATCAGGGGACTTTGTTATACTCGACCAGGGGCCTTTGTTATGCTCGATTAGAAAACTTTGTTATACTCGACCAGGGGACTTTGTTATTCTCACCAGGGACTTTGTTATACTCGATCAGGGGATATGTTATACTCGATCAAGGGATTTTGTTCTACTCGGATCAGGGGACTTTGTTATACTCGTCCAGGGGGCTTTGTTATACTAGGATCAGGGGACTTTGTTATACTCGATGAGGGGACTTTGTCTTACTCGATGAGGGCCCTTTGTTGTACTCGACCAGGGGACTTTGTTATAATCGATTAGGGGACTTTCTTATGCTCGATCTGGGGACTTTGTTAACCTGGGCCAGGAGACGTTGTTATACTCGATCAGGGGATATGTTATACTCGATCAGGGGACTTTGTTATACTGGCCCAGGGGAATTTGTTATACTCGATCAGGGGACTTTGTTATACTCGATCAGGGAACTTTGTTATACTCATCCAGGGGGCTTTGTTATAATCTATCAGGGGACTTTGTTATACTCGATCAGGGGACTTTGTTTTTCTCGAGTAGGGGGCTTTTTTATACTCGATTAGGGTATTTTTTATACTCGATCAGGAGACTTTGTTATACTCGACCAGGGAACTATTTTATACTTTACCAATGGACTTTGTTATACTCGATGAAGGACCTTTGTTATACTCGATGAGGGGACTTTGTTATACTCGACCAGGGGACTTTGTTATACTCGATCAGGGGACTTTTTTATTCTCGACCAGAGGACTTTGCTATACTCAATCAGGGGATATGTTATACTTGATCAGGGGACTTTGTTATACTCAACCAGGGGAATTTATTATTATCGATCAGGGGACTTTGTTATACTGGACCAGGGGACTTTGTTATACTCGATCAGGGGACTTTGTTATACTCGATTAGGGAACTTTATTATTCTCATCCAGGGGGCTTTGTTATACTCGATGAGGAGGCTTTGTTATACTCGATCAAAGGACTTTGCTATACTCGACCAGGGGACTTTGTTATACTCGATCAGGGGACTTTGTTATACTCGACCAGGGAACTTTTTTATACTTGACCAATGGACTTTGTTATACTTGATGAATGGCCTTTATTTTACTTGATCAGGTGACTTTGTTATACTCTACCAGGAGACTTTGTTATACTCGATCAGGGGAAATTGTTATACTGGCCCAGAGGACTTAATTATACTCGATCAGGGGACTTTGTTATACTCAACCGGGGGACTTTGTTATACTCGATCAGGGGACTTTGTTATACTCGACCAGGGGCCTTTGCTATACTCGACCGGGGGACTTTGTTATAATCGATCAGGGGACTTTGGTATGCTCGAACTAGGGACTTTGTTATACTGGGCCAGGGGACTTTTTTATACTCGATCAGGGGACTTTGTTACACTGGACCAGGGGACATTTTTATACTCGATTAGGGGACCTTGTTATACTCGATCAGGGGATTTTTGTTACACTCGATCAGGGGACTTTGCTATACTCGACCAGGGGACTTTGTTATACTCGATCAGGGGACTTTGCTATACTCGACCAGGGGACTTTGTTATACTCGAGCAGGGGGCTTTGTTATTCTCGACTAGGGGACTTTGTTATACTCGATGAGGAGGCTTTGTTATACTTGATCATAGGACTTTGCTATACTCGACCAGGGGACTTTGTTATACTCTATCATGGGACTTTGTTATACTCGACCAGGGAACTTTTTTATACTTGACCAATGGACTTTGTTATACTCGATGAGGGGCCTTTGTTATACTAGATGAGGGGACTTTGTTATACTCGACCAGGGGATTTTGTTATACTTGATCAGGGGACTTTTTTATACTCGACCAGAGGACTTTGTTATACTCAATCAATGGATATGTTATACTCGATAAGGGGACTTTGTTATACTCAACCAGGGGACTTTGTTATACTCGATTAGGGGAAATTTTTATACTCAACCAGGGAACATTTTTATACTTGATCAGGGGACTTTGTCATACTCGACCAGAGGCCTCTGTTATACTCGATCGGGGAATTTTGTTATACTCGATGAGTGGACTTTCCTATATTTGACCAGTGGACTTTGCTATACTCGATGAGGGGCCTTTGTTATACTTGATCAGGGGACTTTCTTATACTCGACCAGAGGACTTTGTTATACTCGATCAGGTGATATGTTATACTCGATCAGGGGACTTTGTTTTACGCGATCAGAGGACTTTGTTATACCCGACGAGGGGCCTTTGTTTTTCTCGATTAGAAAACTTTGTTATACTCGACCAGGGGACTTTGTTATACTTGATCAGGGGACTTTCTTATACTCCACCAGGGACTTTGTTATATTCGATCAGGGGATTTGTTATAATCGACGAGGGGACTTTGCTATACTCGACCAGGGGACTTTGTTATACTCGATCAAGGTCTTTGTTATATTCGACCAGGGGACTTTTTATACTTGATCAGGGGACTTTGTCATACTCGATCAGTATACTTTCCTATATTTGACCAATGGACTTTGCTATACTCGATGAGGGGCCTTTGTTATACTCGTTCAGGGAACTTTGTTATACTCGACCAGAGGACTTTGTTATACTTGGACAGGGGATATGTTATAGTCGATTAGGGGACTTTGTTATACTTGATTAGGGGAATTTTTTATACTCGATCAAAGGACTTTGTTATACCTGATCGGAGGACTTTGTTATACTCGCCCAGGGGCCTTTGTTATACTCGATTAGAAAACTTTGTTATACTCGACCAGGGGACTTTGTTATACTCCACCAGGGACTTTGTTATTCTCGATCAGGGGATATGTTATACTCGATCAGGGGACTTTGTTATACTCGGTTCAGGGGGCTCTGTTATACTCGTCCAGGGGGCTTTTTTATACTAGGATCAGGGGACTTTGTCTTACTCGATCAGGGCCCTTTGTTATATTCGACCAGGGGACTTTGTTATAATCGATTAGGGGACTTTGTTATGCTCGATCTGGGGACTTTGTTAAACTGGGCCATGAGACGTTGTTTTACTCGATTAGGGGATATGTTATACTCGATTAGGGGACTTTGTTATACTGTACCAGGGGACTTTGTTATACTCGATTAGGGGACTTTGTTATACTCGATGATGGAACTTTGTTATACTCGTCCAGGGGGCTTTGTTATACTCGTTGAGGGGCCTTTGTTATACCAGATCAGGGGACTTTGTTACCTTATTAGAGGCCTTTTAACTCGATCAGGGACTTTGTTATACTCGAGCAGGGGCTTTGTTATACTCGATCAGGGACTTTGCTATACTCGACCAGGGGACTTTGTTATACTTTCGATTAGGGGACTTTGTTATACTAGATCAGGGACTTTGTTATACTCGATTAGAGGCCTTTTTTGAACTCGATCAGGGGACTTTGTTATACTCGAGCAGGGGGCTTTGTTATAATCGATCAGGGGACATTGCTATACTCGACCAGGGGACTTTGTTATACTCGAGCAGTGGGCTTTGTTATTCTCGATTAGGGGACTTTGTTATACTCGATCAGGAGGCTTTGTTATTCTCGATCATGGGACTTTGTTATACTCGACCAGACTACTTTGTTATACTCGGTCAGGGGACTTTGTTATACTCGACCAGGGAACTTTTTTATACTTGACCAATGGACTTTGTTATACTCGATGAGGGGCCTTTGTTATACTCGATGAGGGGACTTTCTTATACTTGACCAGGGGACTTTGTTATACTCGATCAGGGGACTTTGTTATACTCGATTATTGGCCTTTGTTATACTCGATGAGGGGGCTTTGTTATACTCGACCAGGGGACTTTGCTATAGTCGACCAGGGGACTTTGTTATACTCGATTAGGGGACTTTGTTATACTCGACAAGGGAACATTTTTATACTTGATCAGGGGACTTTGTCATACTCGACCAGAGGCCTTTGTTATTCTCGATCGGGGAACTTTGTTATACTCGATGAGTGGACTTTCCCATATTTGACCAGTGGACTTTGCTATACTCGATGAGGGGCCTTTGTTATACTCGATCAGGGGACATTATTATACTCGTCCAGGGGACTTTGTTATACTCGATCAAGGGACTTTCTTATACTCGACCAGAGGACTTTGTTATACTCGATCAGGTGATATGTTATACTCGATCAGGGGACTTTGTTATACTCGATCAGGGGACTTTGTTATACTCGATTAGGGGCCTTTGTTATACTCGATGAAAGGGCTTTGTTATAATCGACCAGGGGACTTTGCTATACTCGAACAGGGGACTTTGTTATACTCGAGTAGGGGACTTTGTTATAGTCGATAAATGGACTTTGTTATACTTGATAAGGGGACTTTGTTACACTGGACCAAGGGACATTTTTATACTCGATTAGGGGATTTTGTTATACTCGATCAGGGGATTTTTGTTACACTCGATCAGGGGACTTTGTTATACTCGACCGGGGCCTTTGTTATACTCGAGTAGGGGACTTTGTTATAGTCGATAAATGGACTTTGTTATACTTGATAAGGGGACTTTGTTATACTCGATAAGGGGACTTTGTTTGACTCGAACAGGGGACTTTGTTATAGTCGACCAGGGGACTTTGTTATACTCGATGAGGGGGCTTTATTATACTCGATCAGGGAAAATTGTTATACTCGATAAGGAGGCTTTGTTTTACTCGATAAGGGGACTTTGTTATACTCAACCAGGGGACTTTGTTATACTCGATCAGGGGACTTTGCTAAACTCGACAAGGGGACTTTGTTATACTCGATCAGGGGACTTTGTTATATTCGACCAGGGGACTTTTTTATACTTGATCAGGGGACTTTGTCATACTCGATCAGGGGACTTTGTTATACTCGACCACGGGACTTTGCTAAACTCGACCAGGGGACTTTGTTATACTCGATCAGGGGACTTTGTTATACTCGAACAGGGGACTTTGTTATACTCGATTAGGGGACTTTGTTATATTCGACCAGGGGACTTTTTTATACTTGATCAGGGGACTTTGTCATACTCGATCAGTATACTTACCTATATTGACCAATGGACTTTGCTATACTCGATGAGGGGCCTTTGTTATACTCGTTCAGGGGACTTTGTTATACTCGACCAGAGGACTTTGTTATACTTGGACAGGGGATATGTTATACTCGATCAGGGGACTTTGTTATACTTGATTAGGAGAATTTGTTATACTCGATGAAAGGACTTTGTTATACCTGATCAGAGGACTTTGTTATACTCGCCCAGGGGCCTTTGTTATACTAGATTAGAAAACTTTGTTATACTCGACTAGGGGACTTTGTTATACTCCTCCAGGGACTTTGTTATTCACGATCAGGGGATATGTTATACTCGATCAGGGGACTTTGTTATACTCGGTTCAGGGGACTTTGTTTTACTCGTCCAAGGGGCTTTTTTATACAAGGATCAGGGGACTTTGTCTTACTCGATCAGGGCCCTTTGTTATATTCGACCAGGGTACTTTGTTATAATCGATTAGGGGACTTTGTTATGCTCGATCTGGGGACTTTGTTAAACTGGGCCAGGAGACGTTGTAATACTCGATCAGGGGATATGTTATACTCGATCAGGGGACCTTGTTATACTGGACCAGGGGACTTTGTTATACTCGATTAGGGGACTTTGTTATACTCGATGATGGAACTTTGTTATACTCGTCCAGGGGGCTTTGTTATACTCGATCAGGGGTCTTTGTCTTACTCGATCAGGGCCCTTTGCTATACTCGACCGGGGGACTTTGTTATAATCGATCAGGGGACTTTGGTATGCTCGAACTAGGGACTTTGTTATACTGGGCCAGGGGACTTTTTTATACTCGATCAGGGGACTTTGTTACACTGGACCAAGGGACATTTTTATACTCGATTAGGGGATTTTGTTATACTCGATCAGGGGATTTTTGTTACACTCGATCAGGGGACTTTGTTATACTCGACCGGGGCCTTTGTTATACTCGAGTAGGGGACTTTGTTATAGTCGATAAATGGACTTTGTTATACTCGATAAGGGGACTTTGTTATACTCGATAAGGGGACTTTGTTTGACTCGAACAGGGGACTTTGTTATAGTCGACCAGGGGACTTTGTTATACTCGATGAGGGGGCTTTATTATACTCGATCAGGGAAAATTGTTATACTCGATAAGGAGGCTTTGTTTTACTCGATAAGGGGACTTTGTTATACTCAACCAGGGGACTTTGTTATACTCGATCAGGGGACTTTGTTATACTCGATTAGGGGCCTTTGTTATATTCGATGAAGGGGCTTTGTTATACTCGACCACGGGACTTTGCTAAACTCGACCAGGGGACTTTGTTATACTCGATCAGGGGACTTTGTCTTACTCGATCAGGGCCCTTTGCTATATTAGACCGGGGGATTTTGTTATACTCAATCAGAGGATATGTTA
>NW_024717984.1:0-12500 GCF_018991925.1 Homarus americanus
AGTTACGTATTGTTAGTGCCAAAAGAGTGCCAGCCCTGTATATAAGAGGCTAAAGAGTGCCAGCCCTGTATATATAAGAGCAAAGAGTGCCAGCCCCTGTATATAAGAGTGCTAGAGTGCCAGAGACCCCACCAATGTAATTATAGAAATAAACCCCTAGTTGGCTCCCTCACCGCTTCCCTAATCTGCATGACTTTCTTGTGAAATGAAAAAGATTAATTTCTGACTCGCTTTTTTTTACAGCTGCCTTGAACTATCTTCATCTGGTGTGGTAATTAGAGACTAAACAGCCTAACTTACTGTATTACAACACTCAATTTAACAAGGCAAATAATTTTGTTGGTTATTTTTATTTATTTATTAGTGGTCGGTTGATCGTGTGTTTGTTTGTGTGTTTGTTTGTTCGCTTGTTCGTTTGTTTGTGTGTTTGTTTGTGTGTTTGTTTGGTTGTGTGTTTGTTTGTGTGTTTGTTTGATATGTGTTTATTTTTTATTTTTTTTTACCTGTCACGAGAATTGTGTAAGATAATTTCTTTCTTCTTTCTTCTTTCTTCTTCTTTCTTCTTTCTTTCTTTCTTTCTTTCTTTCTTCTTTCTTTCTTTTCTTCTTCTTCTTTCTTTCTTTCTTCTTTCTTCTTTCTTTCTTCTTTCTTTCTTCTTTCTTTCTTCTTCTTCTTTCTTTCTTTCCCTTCCTTCCTTCCTTCCTTCCTTCCTTTCTTCCTTCCTTCTTCTTCTTCTTCTTCTTCTTCTTCTTCTTCTTCTTCTTCTTTCTCTTTCTTCTTCTTCTTTCTTCTCTTTCTTCTTCTTCTTCTTCTTTCTTCTTCTTCTTTCTTCTTCTTTCTTCTTCTTCTTCTTCTTTCTTCTTTCTTCTTCTTTCTTTCTTCTTTCTTTCTTTTCTTTCTTCTTTCTTTCTTCTTCTTCTTTCTTTTCTTTCTTCTTTCTTTCTTCTTCCTTCTTCTTCTTTCTTCTTTCTTTCTTCTTTCTTTCTTTCTTCTTTCTTCTTCTTCTTTCTTTCTTTCTTTCTTTCTTTCTTTCTCCTCTTTCCTCCTCCTCCTTAACCACAACTAATGAACGAAAGTACAAATGAATGTCTTCTTAAAGTAAAAAAATAGCAAAACAAGACGAAACATTATGAAAAAATAATCCAAAACTTTGTTCAGTGGAAAAAATATAGTGAAGATAATTTAGAGGAGGGTGAGGGGGAGGAGGAGGGAGGGGGTGGTTGATGAGGGGAATGAGGAGGGGGAGAGAGGGGGAGCAGAAGAGTTGGTATTTGGGAGGGGTGAGGTGGTGGAGGAGGGTGGGAGAGGTGGTGAGGGGGGGGAGGAGATGAGAGAGGTGGTGTGGAGGAGGAGGAAGAAGTAAGAGGAGAGGGGTGAGAAGAGAGAGGGTGAGGAGGGGAGGAGGTGAGTATATACTGTGACCAGAGAGAGAGAGAGAGAGAGAGAGAGAGAGAGAGAGAGAGAGAGAGAGAATAGATTAAATTAATTGATAAATGAGATGTAATGCAAAGTGGAGTCAGCCACTGTATGCAGATGACACTGTTCTGATGAAAATATCTATTAAAGAAGGTTAGCTAAAAGTAATAAGAGAGAATTGTGATAAAAGGGGTGAAAATAAGGAAGGGAAGTTAGGCTGAGTGGAGATAGGTGAAGGAAAGAAGACATACAGGAAGCAGCGGATGGGGTGGGTGGGTGTGGGTGGGTGTGGGTGGTGTGTGTGGGTGTGTGTGTGTGTGATAAGGTTAGGTTAGGATGCTGGTGAGTGATGCTAGGTGGGATGCACGAGAAAGCCAACCCAACCCAACAACCTAACCTAAGAAACCTAACCTAACCTAACCTAACCTAACCAACCTAACCTAACCTAACCTAACTAACCTAACTGAAACCTAATTTGATGGAGATTAAAGACATCCACATATACAGAACACACTTAATACATACACTCAGCCTTACACACACTAAGTCCTACACACACACACACACCCACCAACCCCACCCACACACACACACACACACCCACACACACCCACACACACACCCACCCACCCACACACACACACACACACCCATCCTCCTCCCAACCCCCCCACACTTAGCCTCTCCATACACACCTCCCACTTCTCCTCCCACTCTTCCTCCACTCTTCTCCTCTACCTCCCCCCTCACACAAGATAGTTGAACAAACACCCCCCTCCCTCCCTCCCATAAGAGATACAAGTTATACTCTATGAACTAATACCACTTACGTCCATTGAACGTAAATTAATACAGCGCTTGTGAAAATTGTGTCTCTTCACCACAAACAAATATTGGAAATAGTAATTTAGATCCAATATAAAAACTGTTTCCATTATCTTGATTAAAATAAAGTTGTAATGTAGTAAAGAGTTTGTGGGTTGTGGTGTCAATATAGAGAATGTGTGGGGGGTATGGGGGGTGTGGGGAGGTGTGTGGGGTGTGTGTGGGGAGGTGTGGGGGGTGGGGAGGTGGGGGTGTGGGGAGGTGTGTGGGGGTGGGAGGGAGGTGTGGGGTGGGGTGGAAGGGTGTGTGGGGTGAGGTGTGTGTGTGGCGGAGTAGTATGAAAGAAGTCATGGCGACTCTGGTAATGTGGTCAGCATGCTCGTTCGCATTATGGACCAAGTTCGATCACCTGGTCAGGGTGAAACTGTGGGTAAAGTTTCTTTACGCCATTTGCCTCTGTCTACCCAGCAGTAATTGGGGACCTGGATGTTAATCGATTTGTGGATCGTGTTCCGGGGTAATGGTTAGCCAGTGCAGTTGGCTGGTTGTCCGGTCTTCTGACTATTCCTGACAGTGGGTCATGCAGCTCGTTAACTCAGGGTGTGGTTGTTGTGTTGGCTCTAGGCCGGGAGGGGCAACTATTATTATTATAGTATGAGAGAAAGAGAAAGAAAGATAGTGAAGTTGAGAGAGAGAGATTGAGGAGAGAAAAAGAAAGAGAGAAAGAAGTGAGAGTGAGAGACACAGAGACAGACTCATTCGCTAATCTCTACATAATTTTTACTTTCACTCAATTTCAACTTTTTCTCAGCATATTTAAGCTTTCATTTCTCCTCATTTCTTTCATCTTCTTCTTTTATCTTCTTGGTTAATTCCTTCTTATTTCCTTCATCTTCCTTTTATCACATTTCTCTTTATTATATTTACCCTCATTGGTCTATTTTCCTTCATCATATTTTTTTCAATTTGTTTTGCATTTCCTTCTCATTTTACTCATGTCAACTCATTTCATTTTATCTCATCTCTACTTACCCACCCTCTTAATACCACACCTCATTCCCTCATGTCATTTCCTCATTTCATTTCCCTTCACCTCAACTCATGTCTTCACCTCATCTAACCCCCTCCACTTCACCTCATGCCCTCATCTCACCCTGGATCACCTCCTCTCTCACCTCACCTCACCTCATCTCACTCCTCCCCTGATCACCTCACCTCACACTGTCTTATGCCGAGGTCACAGTTGTAATACAGACTTAAACATTTACGACCTATTCTCTCTCTCTCTCTCTTCCTTCCTCTCTCTCTCTATTCCTTCCTTCCCTACCACCCATTCCACCCCCACCCAACAACCCTGTCCACCTCCACCCTTAATAAAAAAAATTGACAGCCAGACAAAATTAAAGTTGTAATTGAGTGGTAATGGAGGTAATTAATACATGGATTATTTGTTCTAACTTGTACTGTTCGGTGGTAATGTATAATGACCTTAATGACCTTAATTAGAACTGATATGGTTATTGGTTGGTTGGTTGGTTAGATACTACTCAATAATGACCATCACCACCACCACCACCACCACCACTACCACCATCACCATCATAACAACAACCACTATCACCACTACCAGTATCATCCCAATAACAGCCACCACCACTACCATCACAACAACCACCATCACCACCACCATCACTACCATCACAACAACAACCACCACCACGCCCCCACACAATATAGCCTGACACCCTAGAGAATTCTCCGCAGGATGAACTATATATCACAGTAACAACACAGACAGTCGTAGTGGTGTTCATGGTAGGAGAGGAAAAAAAAATATATGAATACATTCTACGTTTACCAATGGGAATAAACTCACACACTAGGGACGGGTAAAAAATATATATATATCGTCTTTTTGTCTTTTTGGACATATTTATGCATTTGTTTATATCTATCGTTATATTTAGGTTATATTTTGTATTTGGTTTTTTGTGTGTTTGTTACATGTAAATGATTTAGATACGTATTGATATAGAGGAGAATTTTAGTATTTATTTTGTATATACACAAACTGACACACACACACACACACACACACACACACACACACACACACACACACACACACACACACACACACACACACATCAATAATCATAATCCACAGCAGCTGTTCTTCGTATCTGAGGTGATCCTAGCGCCATCTGTTGACATCTGTATGCAAACTGCCCATTAACCTGCCAATTATGACGTGTAATTTGCTACCGTCTTAACCACACACCCAGACCCGGCTTGTTACCCTGGCGGCATCTGAGAACGATATCTTTTTCAAGTTGTTAGGTTGTGATATCTTCTGTATGTTAGGTCGTTATCTTGGTGAGGACTGTAGAGTATTTTGGTGTGATATCGCATCTAGTTTGAGGATAACGAGATATCATTTAATTCGACATGATAACTTGTAGTCCAGGGAGCTTAGGTTAAGTTAGGTTAGGTTAGGTTTCAAGATGGTATCCAAAATAGCAGCCGGAAAATTAGCCATATTTCTAAACCTACTTGACGTAAATATCTCATGTTGAAGAGCTAGCAATGGTGCCCGACCTTAGAACGCCACACAAAGGGGACACCACGAAGCTCCCATTGTATATTCGTTGTTCATCGGCGCATCACAAGTAACCAATTGAAACGAGAAATTGAAAGTGAAAACATAGAACAAGCCTCATGCCTTTAGTGTATTATAGCCATATGTGTTGGGGGCATTATTACACATATGACCGTTGTATTGAGGTACAGACACCCAAACAGTCTATGAACCCCGAGATTCAGACTCGTGAACCCGAAGCAGTAGACACCGATACATTATCCTGTCCATAAATGCTTCGGATTAAAGAGTCTGAATCTGGGGGTTCATGGTCTGCGACAGGACTTTGTTTGATGATTGTACAGTAAAGCCCGACCTCGTGGCCTCATCTACACTTCACACCGAGACCCTTGCAGCCACAGCAGTAAATAGCTTCTGGGGCTGTGCTAGTATGCTGGTTCACACTAGTGCCAGCAAACCATCTTGGACACGAGCCTTACATGTTAGAGTAATGATATAATATATTTTCACTACTGAGATGAGACGATGTGTTATTATTCAGTAAATCAGTTCAGTCGTAAATGATTTCTACGATACCTGCTGATATATCCAAAATGGCATCTACACCAGAATCTAAATCAATTTTTTTTCCACACTTGTCTCAAAGGATCTTGTAATGTTTTCACCATAATAAGGCTTCAATTTTTTTTCTATGTAAGGTTTCTACTTCGTGTGTTGAGCTGTTGCAGGTGTCGAGTACTGTCAGTCTTTCCACAACCTGACCTAATGACTCACATGATTTTATAGAAGTAGTTTATTTCCTTTTATCGTTTGATTGAGTAGATTGGTGAGTACACTACCACACAACATTACCACACAACACCACCACACAACACTACCACACAACACTACCACACAACACTACCACAAAACACTACCACACAACACCACCACAAAACACTACCACACAACACCACCACACAACACTACCATATAACACTACCACACAACACCACCACACAACACTACCACACAACACTACCATATAACACTACCACACAACACTACCATATAACACTACCACACAACACTACCACACAAACTACTCACACTACCACACAACACTACCACACAACACTACCATATAGCACTACCACACAACACTACCACACAACACTACCACACAACACCACCACACAACACTACCACACAACACTACTACACAATACCACCACACAACACTAGCACACAACACTACCAACAACACTACCACACACTACCACACAACACTACCACACAACACCACCACACAACACCACCACACAACACTACCACACAACATACCACACAACACTACCAAACACTACCACACAACACTACCACACAACACTACCACACAACACCGCCACACAACATTCACACAACACTACCACACAACACCACCACACAACACCACCACACAACACCACCACACAACACCACCACAACACCACCACACAACACCACCACACACTACCACCACACAACACTACCACACAACACTAACACAACACCACCACACAACACTACCACACAACACTACCACACAACACCACCACACAACACCACCACACAACACTACCACACAACACCACCACACAACACCACCACACAACACCACCACACAACACCACCACACAACACTACCACACAACACCACCACACAACACCACCACACAACACCACCACACAACACCACCACACAACACCACCACACAACACCACCACACACACCACACAACACCACCACACAACACCACCACACAACACTACCACACAACACCACCACACAACACCACCGCCAGAAAGACAATTACACGCCCCTTGTGGCTCTACAACTAATGAAGGATCCCCATTGCCTTCAGCGGAGTTCATTCCAACGCAATAAACTCACAACCTACGTGGGGTGATAGACAGACAGGCAGACAGACAGACAGATAGACAGACAGATAGATAGATAGACAGATATACCAACAGACAAAACTATAGATAGACAGACAGGCAGCCGGACAAACAGACAGATAGACAGACAGACAAAATATAGACAGACAGACAGATAGACAGATAGACAGACAGATAGACAGACAATTAGATAGACAGATGTACCAACAGACAAAAATATAGATAGACAGACAGGCAGACAGACAGACAGAGATACTGACAGACAAACATATAGACAGACAGAGCTAGAAAGACAGGTAGATAGACAGACAGACAGACAGACAGACAGACAGATAGACAGATAGATAGACATGCATACAGACAGACAAACAGACTGATACATGCATACACAGACAGACAGATACATACACACATACATACATACATACGGTTGCCCCTCGTGTAACTAGGATGGCCGGCCGAAGGACCACTTAGGCGTGAATTTGTTTAAGGTGTAGAAGCTGTCGCCAATTCAACAACCACACCCTGAGTTAACGAGCTGCATGACCCAGTGTCAAGGAATAGTCCGAGAAGACCGGACAACTCGCTAACTGCATTGCAACCATTACCCCGGAATACTGCTGGGTAGACAGAGGCAAATGGCGTGAAGAAATCGCCCATAGTTTCACCCTGCCCGGGAATCGAACCCGGGTCCGCTCGCTTGCTAGCCAATCATGCTGACCATTACACCAAAGGTCGCATACAATACATACATACTACTTCTACTACTACTTTGCTTTCACTTGGAATCGAGTATGACGATCATCCAGCTATGATACAATGATATGAGTTATTAAGGACGTCACCGAGGTTGGTGAGTTTTGAGGTGACTAAAGAGGCCGATACGGGATCCGCAGGGTCGATCACAGATGTTGCACGTGTGGAGGGCTACATCTACTGCGGGACGGCACCGTATTTCCGGCGTTGGCGCTTGTCTTCCTCGGTATGCAGTCGGGCTAACTTGAAAGTATTGACATCTTCTCGTGTGGTGCTCCTTCAACCGTTACGGTGTGGAGTAATCGTCTCCCAGGTGAGGGGTCGATTTGGCACTTTTCAGGTTTGTCTTAAGACTATCCTTATACCTTTCAATTGCCCGCCGGCGTTATATACATACATAAAGAGGAAACATATATATAAAGAGGCTGTTTTTAAAGCTATAATTGACTTACCTGCTCTTGGATTGGTGTTTTTCTCGTTGTTGTTGTGGTGGTGGTGGTGGTTATTGTTGTGGTGGTGGTGGTGATTGTTGTTGTGGTGGTGGTGTATTCTTGCTGCTGTGGGTGGAGGTGGTGGTTATTGTTGTTGTTGTTGTTTTTGTGGTGGTGGTGGTGGAGGTGATGGTTGTGAGAAAACTAAAATGTGTTCCTGTAATAATGAAGATTACGGTAAATATACTGTACTGACTAGGTTATAATTGTGAGGTGATTGGTGAAGTACCAGAGAGAGAAAGTTGGTGATTGATTGACTTGGGAATAATAGCAAAAGTAAGTTAGTCGTTGATTTCTGTATAATAAACATCTTAAGTTATCTTCCTATGCAGCGTTATTATATATTTACCACAGATATTAGTACAATTTTAATTAATTCTATAACAAGAAGCATTGGAGGACGGTAAATTATAAACAACTCAGGAGTTATTTTTAGAATCGTATTTATCAATGAAGTGTAGCAAGTTTAGGATCTGAGCCATCCGCCACATTGGATGACTCGTCTGGGGAATTAGAAGATAAAATTTTAAAGATTGACATATTAAATTACAAACATTGATTTTATGAAAGCAATAGAGGGAAATTATGAGAAGTTCTCGTGTAATTATATGTGTTTTATGAGTTAAGTGGCAACTCATTGTATCAAACTGAATCGTGAATTGGAAGAATGTTTACCAGTGAGACCTCAACAAGTTGCCATTGATATGTGAACTTTTCCCTCTCAATTAGGCATAAACTACACAGAATATATTATTAATTTATGAAGAATTTATACAACAGGCGTAGTATAAACAAGGATTTAATTAATCTGTGTGTGTGTGTGTGTGTGTGTGTGTGTGTGTGTGAGTGTGAGTGTGTGTGTGTTGGAGTAAATTAACACATAGCTTATTATTAATGTTAAATTATCATTCCTGTTAATTTAGTGTTCCTGGATCTCGTGTTATTGTTTTTTTTTACTCCTGTTGGTGTTATGTTAATTTGTTTATATACGTGGATGTTGATGGTAGGGAAGACTGAACGATGGTTGTGAGAGATGAGTGTTGTGTTGTGTTGTGATGGAGGTGTTGTGTTGTGATGGAGGTGTTGTGTTGTGATGGAGGTGTTGTGTTGTGATGGAGGTGTTGTGTTGTGATGGAGGTGTTGTGTTGATGGAGGTGTTGTGTTGTGATGGAGGTGTTGTGTTGTGATGGAGGTGTTGTGTTGTGATGGAGGTGTTGTGTTGTGATGGAGGTGTTGTGTTGTGATGGAGGTGTTGTGTTGTGATGGAGGTGTTGTGTTGTGATGCTGGTTCAGAAACACCTCCACCACCCATCCAGCTTAACTGTACTACCCTCTCTAATGTTACCCACTTTCGATATCTTGGCTCCCACCTGTCCACCACTTCGCACATCGATGAAGAGATTCAGCGTCGGATCAGATGTGCATCTCAAGCCTTTGGCAGACTCCGTACCCGTGTCTTCAGCTGTAGGGAGCTGAAAGTATCTACAAAGTTGCACGCATATTGAGTAGTGGCCTCCCCACCTCTGCTATATGGCAGTGAGACATGGGTCACATACAGGAGGCACCTCAAGGCACTTGAAATCACCAACGTAGTCTACTTTCCATCCTTCGAGTTCTCTGGGAAGACAAGAGAACAAATGCCAGTATTCTCAGGACACAACTGGAGCATCGAGGCTAGGAGCATCGAGGCTACCATTATCCATGAACAACTACGCTGGACTGGCCATGCTACCTGGACGACAGTAGACTGCCAAAGCAGCTACTTTACAGTCACCTAACGAATAGTAAACATAACGCTGGCGGGCAACTGAAAAGGTATAAGGATAGTCTTAAAACAAACCTGAAAAAGTGCCAAATCGACCCCCTCACCTGGGAGACGATTACTCCACATCGTAGCGCTTGAAGGATCACCACACGAGAAGGTATCAATACTTTCGAGTTAGCCCGACTGCAAACCGAGGCAGACAAACGTCAACACCGGAAACATGCTGCTGCCGCCGCCCCTCACACAGTAGATGTAGCCTCCAAATGTGCAACAACGACCCTGCCGGTCCCGTATCGGCCTCTTTAGTCACCTCAAAACTCACCAACCTCGGTGACATCCTTAATAACTCATATTATTGTATCACAGCTGGATGATCGTCATACTCGATTCCAAGTGAAAGCAAAGTAGTAGTAGTAGTAGTAGTAGTAGTAGTGTTGTGATGCTGATGTTGTATTGTGATGCTGATGTTGTGTTGTGATGCTGGTGTTGTGTTGTGATGCTGGTGTTGTGTTGTGATGCTGGTGTTGTGTTGTGATGCTGGTGTTGTGTTGTTCAAATCTTGTTTCCAAATGTTGCGAGGCATTCTTAGGATCACCTGAAGATTAGACACCCCGGGTTATTTCACTCACTGTGACACTGTGAGTCACTTTTAGTCTCTGTGTGAGTCACTCTTAGTCTCTGTGTGAGTCACTCTTAGTCTCTGTGTGAGTCACTATGAATCTGTGCTGTGAGTCACGTTACGGGTGTTATTATAGCTAAGTTAATATAGCCTATAATATTAAACACATAAATACAAACATATTAACTAGAACTAACATCTTATTAATTAATATAGAAACATAATATTAATTTCAGGTGATATAATGTATTTGTTTACGTGTGAAGGTAAGATTAATTAAGGTCAACTAACTAACTCTGTCTTAATTATTAATACTTGAATATCCTGAACCTTTAATAATAATAATAATAATAATAATAATAATAATAATAATAATAATAATAATAATAATAATAATAATAATAATAATAATAATAATAATAATAATAATAATAATGATAAGTGAATATTTACTGTGTTTTAGTATTTCTTTGTTTTTCTGTACGTTGCAACACTCATCATCTGGCCTCTGCAACACCTGCCATTAAGGGTTAATTAGCGTGTTGCTGAACTTGAGGTCATTTGCATCTTTCATGACAGTTGCATGACAGTCATTTGTGTGATAATGTTGATGTGTTTTACATTATGTGTATATTACTAGTACATGTTGCCTCGTGTACTGCCTTGTACTGTCCTGTACTGTCTCGTGTACTGCCTCGTGTACTGCCCTCGTGTACTGCCTCGTGTACTGCCAAGGAACTGTCTCGTGTAATGTCCGTGTACTACCTCTGTTGCTTGTGTACTGCCTTGTGTACTCCCGTGTACTGTCTCGTGTACTACCTCTTATGTTGCTTCGTGTACTGCCTTGTGTACTGCCCCGTGTACTGTCTCGTACTACCTCTTATGTTGCTTCGTGTACTGGCCTCGTGTACTGCCTTGGTACTACCCTCTGTGTTGCTTCTGTACTGCCCCTGTGACTGCCTCGTGTACTGCCTCGTGTACCACCTCTTATGTTGCTGCACTGCCTTGTACTGCCTCGTGTACTACCTCTTGTGTACTGCCCCGTACTGTCTCGTGTACTACCTCTTATGTTGCTTGTACTGCCTTGTGTACTGCCCCTACTGTCTCGTGTACTACCTCTTATGTTGCTTCGTGTACTGCCCCGTGTACTGCCTCGTGTACTGTCTCGTGTACTACCTCTTGTGTTGCTTCGCACTGCCTCCTGTACTGCCTCGTATCGCCTGTGTACTGCTCGGGTATTGCTCGTGTACTGCCTCAGGTGGTCGTCCACTAAACACCTTGAGGCAGTAACACGGCGGCCACACAAGATCTCAGTAACCATATGTAAACAAACTTCCACCTGTACCTGTAACCTGTAATCTTACCTGTACCTGTAACCTGTAATCTTACCAGCAATTCTACCTGTAATTACTCATGTGGACAAAACTTAGTTAAAATCGGTAAAATCTGGCCAAAATCGGGCAAAACCTGGTCAAATCGGGTAAAATCTGGCCAAAATCGGGGAATATATATTTTTTCAGCTATTATATTTACGTAAACACACAGCTTATTCGCCCTACAAATACGTATTAATTAGTATACTGTTTACATGAATGTATTTCTGTACCATAACTAATCTATACTTGTAACTATACACATTTATACATACATCTATACATACATCTATACATTTATACATTCATCTATACATACATACATACATACATACATACATCTATACATACATCTATACATTTATACATTCATCTATTCATACATACATACATACATACATACATACATACATACATCTATACATTTATACATTCATCTATTCATACATACATACATACATACATACATACATTCATCTATACATACATACATACATACATACATACATCTATACATACATCTATACATTTATACATTCATCTATTCATACATACATACATACATACATACATACATACATACATCTATACATTTATACATTCATCTATACATACATACATACATACATACACATTCATATATATTCTGAGGTGTTTCGTCCCTATAGCATACAATACACATACACACACACACACACACACACACACACACACACACACACACACACACACACAC
>NW_024717984.1:20000-25000 GCF_018991925.1 Homarus americanus
GATGATTTAACCCTTTGAAGACTCTAGCTTAACCCTTTGAGGACTACGGCTTAACCCTTTGAGGACGATGATTTAACCCTTTGAAGACGATGCTAATCAGCTGGGGTGTCTAATCTCCTGAGATACAATATTCTTACAATTTATATTCACAGCCTACAATAAAATACCACAGGATACCAGATGAACTTATAAACAAAATAATGTGTGTTTTAGGTCACGTTTGTCGGGGAGTGAAGTGTTTACAAATCTCAAAGATAATGATTTAGTCGTTCAGTCTGGCGGTGACATACAAACAGATAAGCAAGTGTCAGGAAAAGGTGGGAGAGGGTGAAGTAGAGAGTGGGAGTGGGAAGGGGTTTGGTGGGGGAGAAGGGAGAAGGAAGGTATAGGGTGATATGGTATTGTGTATAAGGAAGGACTAATAATAAACAGGTAAACTTGGTCATTCTCATAGGTGTTAATGATAAGAAAAATACCTAATTAAACCACTTAACGAAATTCTAGACAATTATTAGGGAGATAATAACAGGTTAATTTACATATAATTAACTATCATTACATATTAATTATTAGATAGTTATTTAATTGTGTCAGTAAACCTAAAAAAAAAAAAAAAGTTTAATTGGTTTATATTTGGTTTACCTGAGTTTTATATCTCTGTGTCAGGTATGGTTTGAAGGTACACACACACACACACACACACACACACACATATACACACACACACACACACACACACACACATACACACACACACACACCAATGATGCCTAAGAAAACCCTGCTCGCTGGAAATGTCGTTGACTCACCATTGGGATCAGCGTCAATAATTCTCCAACTATACCGCCCTTCAGGATTTATTGAACAGTCTCCAAAACTGGGCCACCAACAACCATGTCACCATCAACCATACCAAGACCATGGTTATGCACATCAACCTCTCCTCCGACATTGTCCCACCTCCTTCCATTACTCTAGGTCGAACACCTCCAGGTTGTAGATTCACAAGCTCCTCGGCGTCACCATAGACAACAAACTAAATTGGAAACCACGTCAGTGAAGTTGTCAAATCCTCCAGTTTCGTCTCCACCTCCTCCGCCGACTCAAGTCCCTCGGGTTCCTGCACACAGGCTCCTCAGTGTTTTACACAACATTCATACTTCCCAAGCTCACCTATGCCTCCCCACCTGGTCTTCACTCCTAAATGCCACACAACGTAAACACCTAGAAAAGTAAAAGAAGGGCATGCAAGATTATTCTCTCCTTCCTACTCCACATATCAGAAGCGCTCAACACACTGACCCTTTCGACTCTCACTGAAACTCGCGTCTAACAAAGACACCGTTGAATACAATTTGGGTCTGTAAAAGAACCCTAAAACTGTAATTAGGAAAAGAACTTATTGATGAGTTTGACGCAAGTAGACAAGTGCAAACAGGCACTAGTCGATCCATAGTTTACCATGATGAGATGTATCAAGGAAACATGTATATGGAGCAAGTAACAAGATCACTAGATTACAAGATGTTTGTAACCGCTAGATTAAGGTTAGGATATAAGTACCTCTGGCAGTATGTTCCTCAAGCAGATGTAAACAAAACTAAATGTAAAGTGTGTGGCCATACATATGGCCACACTTGAGACACTACGTCCTCGACTGTGTGAAGATAGAACCTTTAGGGACAGGTCCAAGCACACTGTGTGAAATGGCACAACACTTCATCTCTAATGGCAAGATAGCCGACATATTAAGATTGTATCCACTTTTTGCACTCAGTAACTTTATCAGTTCTCATGTACAGAACCAAATACGCAATGTGAATACCTCCCGTAAATGGGAATAACAAAGTGTGAGGCCAGACACTGCCTCACACGCCTGTTCTCACGCATTTGTGAATAAGTTACCCTTATGTATAAAACTAAACAAATAATGTAAATGAAATACTGTGTAACTTTCGGTGCCATATCTGACAACCGGTGTTAATTTATTCCTTTGTAAACCCTACTCTGTAATCCTTTTGCGCTACCGCTCACAGGATGAGTGTAAGAATTACACAATAAAAGTAGCCGCTGCAAGCGCAAAATCAAATCAAAATCAAATCTCACTGACCATCACCACGACCTCATCTGCAAATTTGGTAAGAAGCTTCTACACCATCCCCGACACCGGCTCCTACTACCACCTGAGATCCCTTGTCCGAGAATTGCTGTTCGACACCACAACCGCATCCAGCCCATACGTGCACGGACTGATCGCTATAAGAACAGCCCAGTCCCAACCATTGTAAAATTATCAATAACTTGTAATAAACCAGTGTATTCACTCCCAGTAAACACTGCTCCTTACACTGTCACTATGTTGAAATGAACTGTAGTTTGAGCTTTTCCCCATCTAGTTATTATATGTCTTATTTGTGTCACTTATGTTACTTGTATATTATTTGTAATTCGTAACCCATTCCCCAAATATGTAACTGTATATTTTCAGCCTTCTGGCTGTAAGCTCTTTCAATAAACCGTTAATTATTATTATTATTACACACACACACACACACACACACACACACACACACACACACACACACACACACACACACACATCAGAAGAGACGATGACGAACACTCAGACATGGTTCACATACATTACCTCCAGAGTCATGCCAGAGTTGTGGTTGTAGTGTTAAGACATCGTGCTTGTGATGTATTCCTCTCTCTCTCTCTCTCTCTCTCTCTCTCTCTCTCTCTCTCTCTCTCTCTCCCCTCCTATTCCCCTTCCCTCTCCTCAATTCCTCTCTACCCCTCACATCTACCCATTCTTCCTCCTCCTGTTCACTCCCTATCCTATTCTCATTTTCTTCCCCACTTCTTCCTCATCCTTCTCATTTTACCCCCTCCTCCCCCCTCCTCCCTATTCTCCTCTGTCTCCCCCTTGCCTCCCCCCTCTTCCTCCCCTCTCAGCTTCCCCATCCCTCTCTCTACTTTTCCTAGCATCCCTTCATTCCTCCTTCTCCCTCCTCCTCCATTCCTCCTCCCTCCCCCCCTCCTCCTCTTCCCCCCCTCCTCCCCTTCTCCCCCTCCCCTCCTCCCCCTCCTCTTCCTCCCCCCACTCCCTCTTCTCCCCCACTCTCCCCTCTCCCTCCTCCTCCTCCCCTCCCCCTCCCCCCTTCCTCCTCTCATCCTCCCTCCTCTTCCCCCTCCTCCTCCCCTTCCCCTCCCTCCCCCTCCCTCTCCCCTTCCCCCCCTCCCTCCCCTCCTCCCTACCATTTGCCCTGATCTCCTTCATCTCTGACAGAATCCATATCATCTCCTCATTTGCATGCCAGCGATCATTAATTACGTCGTTTTTTACTGTGTGGGATCTGGTGTTTGGTGGGGGAGAAGAGGAGGAGACAAAGGGACGGAAAGGAGGAGGAAAGAGGAGGGAGGAGGAATAATTAGGAAGAGGGGTGGAAGATGACAAGAAATGAAAAAGAAGAGGAGGTCGAAGAAAAAAGGAGATGGTGGAGGAGGAGAGAAGAGGAGAAGGAAGAAGGAAGAGGAGGAGAAGACAAAGAGAAGGAGAAGGAAATACACCTAACTAAACATATCACCTCCAGGTAACATTATATAAACATTTACTTCCTTAAACAGACAGGTAAACAAACATTATTTTATATATTTTTTTTCTTGGATTTTATTACTTCTATTTTATGTTCACTTTTTGTATTACCATCAAGAGACAATTAGTATGGATAAGCTTTTTTGATTACGGATTTATTTATTTTTTTTTTTTTTTTAGCATAAAATTTCTGGATTTGGGTAGAGGGATATTATAATACACACACACACACACACACACACACACACACACACACACACACACACACAACCCATCCTCAGCCCGCCCCCACCACCCACTCATTCACAGGTCACCCAAGCCAAAATGAATACACGTATAGTACAGGTTTTCGACCATTTACCCTTCAAACCCACCCTCCCAACCCCCACCACCCCACCTCCTCACCCCCATCTCCCCCACCCAAAAACGAATCAATTAGTTTAATCCATTTGTATAACCCTTAATTATTTTTGTTTGTGAACTATTTTGTCAGAATGGTTTTATAGTAAAAAGCAATGACGTGATGTTTTCAATTAGTTCAAATCACTCCCTATACGGTGGTAAAAGCTTTGAAATACTGATAGTTCTTTGTGTGGGGGTGTGGAGGAGGAGGGAGGTAGGATAGAGACTGGATTTGGTTTTTTAAGGGGGGTATTATATATGTATCCCGTCACAAGTGGTATAAAACATGTAGGTCAATGGTGATTTGTTGATTGAAATAACTTTTTTTTTTTTTTTAAAGTCAATTATTTGTTATTGTTGTTGGTTGTTAATTGATATTATATTTGTTATTGTGATGATGATGATGTTGTTATTGCTGTTGTTATTATTATTATTATTATTATTAGTAGTAGTAGTAGTAGTAGTATTGTTATTGTTATTATTATGGTTATTGTTGTTGTTGTTGTTGCTGTTATTTATGTGTATGTATTACTGTACTGCAGGAAGAGGATGCTCTCTCTCTCTGTATTTGATTTACCTTTCTATTCACATCGTTTTCCCTTTCTCACCTTCCTCCTTCCTCCCTCCCCACCATCCTCCCTACCTGCTAGACTCACACTGCATCAAATCACCATAGCACACACACACACACACACACACACACACACACACACACACACACACACACACACACCTTCAGGAGTCTTCAGATAATCACATTAGAGCCAGATACGTGACCTCCATCCTCCCTCTCCTCCCTAACGCAGCCGGATAGGTGGCGTGTGTGTGTGTGTGTGTGTGTGTGTGTAGGATACGTCTGGATAGTTAGGATAAAGATATAGGATTACATTTTCTTCACTTTGTCATTTTGCACTCTCTCTCTCCACTAGAGCGAGGGTGATAAGCGACACTCTCACGTCTGTTTTATTTAGCTCAACAAACATGATATGTTTTTGAAGTT
>NW_024717984.1:27500-32868 GCF_018991925.1 Homarus americanus
TCCATCATTATACGTGTGGTTAACTCACGAATCTTTTAAGAATTTTACATTTTACACTGATAAAATTTGATGAGTTTATGGTCTCTCTCTCTCTCTCTCGATCTCTCTCTCTCTCTCTGTCTCTGTCTGTCTGTCTGTCTGTCTGTCTGTCTGTCTGTCTATCTATCTATCTGTTTGTCTGTCTGTCCGTACGCTCGTAGAATCAATTTACGGGTTTTTCAAAGGCATTTCACATCACTTGCCACAAATGACGAATATGGACGGGTGAATGTGTTCTAAAGGGTACAGCTCTGATGATTCTGTCTGCCCGTCCTCCCGTCCATCTATACGTCCTTGCCCGTCCGTCTGTCCGTCTATTTTTACATCCGCCTAACCAATCAACCAAATAAATCTAACCTAACCTAAGCAACCAACTGACCGATCATCCAATCAGTAATACATACATGCATACACACATACATACATACATACACACATACTTACATTACATACATACATACATACATACATACATACATACATACATACATACATACATATCCATCCATGTATGTATTGTGTCTGTCTCTCTGTCTGTATAATAAGTATGTGTACGAAACACCAAACTCAAAAAAAAAAATAACATCGTGAACTGAATAACTCATAAATGTTTCACTAAGTCGAGTATTTGAGTGATCAGGCTGGCTAGTGTTCTGTAGGGCCCTGATCTTTGATGTGTAAAGGAGCCACCAAAAACGGAAGAGTTGAATACGTGTTCAGTCAGCTATGATGTGTATTGAAGCTGTTACGCAGAGTAGTACCATGTATGTATTGAGTAAATAATGTATGTATGTATGTATGTATGTATAACTCAATATGTATGTTTACGTGTATTATATGAGTGTGTATTTGGTCGACAATGACGGGGGGAAAAATAAAGAATAGGTCATTTCCATCATCGTTTCGACTCACTCATTTCCATTCATCAGCGTCAATATGGCAGTCATTGGCGCCCTTATCGCCATTAAAAATTCATTAAAACTCAGTGTTCTGAACGTTGCTCTAATTAATTCAAACGTTCTTTCTGTTTGTGTGTGTGTGTGTGTGTGTGCATGAGCGATTAGGGAAATTACTATAGCTATGTGTGTGTGTGTGTGTGTGTGTGTGTGTGTGTGTGTGTGTGTGTGTGTGTGTGTGTGTGTGTGTGTGTGTGTGTGTGTGTGTTTGTTGGGATGTAGGTGTTTGTGTGTGTGTGTGGTAATTTATATGTGTATGTATGTTTGTTTCTGTGTTTGTGACTATAGGAGTTAAATGAGAGGTGATAAAGATTCTCCCACATCCCTATATCATTTTTGGAGAGGGGTGGAGAGGGTGAGAGGGATGAGAGAGGGAGAGGGATGAGAGGGGTGAGAGGGATGAGATGAGAGGGATGAGAGGGATGAGAGGGGATGAGAGGGATGAGAGGGATGAGAGGGGTGAGAGGATGAGAGGGGGTGGAGGACAGAGGGGGTGAGAGGGATGAGAGGGGAGAGGGAGGGGAAGGGGGGCTGACGTAACCCATAGGTGAAAGTTACTGGTTAAAAAAAAAAAATGGAAGGATATATTTGATTTACCTCCAGCAAGACAAGAGTTGACAGTCACCTACACACAGGATCAAAGTCAGTAATTAGTGCGATTGGATGCTACCTGGTGTAAGAGGTGGGTGAGGGGTTGGGTGAAGGTGGGTGAAGGTGTGGGTGAGAGTAGGGGAGGGTGGGTGAGTGGGTGAGGGAGGAGGAAAGTTGTGGGTTGATGATGGGTGAGAGGGTGGGTGATGGTGGGTGATGATGGGTGAGAGGGTGGGTGATGGTGGGTGATGATGGGTGAGAGGGTGGGGGGCTGTAGGTCTATGTTGTATTGGTTCTGTCTATGTCTGTCTGTTTATGTCTATGTGTACGATAACAACCTCCCCTCCCTCCTCCCTCCCTTCCCTCCTACCAATACTTATAAGTTACCTCAGTCACTCTCTCCTTGCATGTCTCCTTCCTCTCTACTTCCTCTTCTCACACCCCCTCTCCCCTCCTTGCCTCCTCCTTCTCTCTATCCCTCCCTCCTTCCCTCCTTCCTACCAATACTTGTAAGTAAACTAAGTTACCCCCTCCTTCCCTTTTTGTGTTTGTAGAGAAAGGAGGGTGAAGGAAGATTAGAGGTGGGGAAGGAAATTATAGTTCGGAAATTGAAGAAATTTAGGAGGAGGTAAGAGAGGGCGGACTGACCGCCCTGCTGTGGGCTAGCTAAGCTAATGGTGTGGTAAGGTTGTGTCTGCCGGTACAGGCACTAGACATCCTGCCCTATCCCATACATGGGTGTTTTAAGGGCCTTATTTCATATTCCGCCGACCCTACTGGCGGATGCTGGCCTAGGGAGGTAGTCTATTGCCTGGCCGTATAGATCGGGGGTGGTAATGGACCTTTTGAGATTGGATAACTTTTTTGGAACCATGTATGGTTGTTGTCGTTATCTGGTGGGAGTCTTTGAAGGAGTTCTTGCTCTGATCGTTCTATCTTTTGCCAGTTTCTACTGGCCAGGGTGTGCAGCTGCTGGTTGATGGGTTTCATTCTCAGGTCTCTATGTATCTCGGCTGTGGTTCTGGTGAAGGGGTATCTTTCACCTGTGACGAATCTTAGGGCTTCATTTTGGACCACCTGTAATATTAATATTCCCTCCATCGTTCTTCCCCCGACTCTACCTCCCTCCCTCCACTCCCTCCCACCCTCCTTCCCACCAGTACCTTACAAGTCAGCACAGTTACGAGCAGCCAGAACGAGAGGAGAGAGAAGAGAAGAAGAAAAACAAAATATCCAATCTGGTCGAGTACAGTATCACCCTGATTTACGAGTAGCGTTGGATGACCCCTAAGCTATAACGGCAAACATTTTAGGTCCAAAGTGGCGATTAGGGCCATTAAATGTCTCTCTGGGTGATCCACAAAACAAGGTCAGCCCTTAGTGCGTGTGTCGGGGACCTTACGACACCATTCTGATATACTCATCTGACACAATTTTAAGGGAGTGGTTTATGGTGTCATGTGTTTTATGGTGTCGTGTGTTTTATGGTGTCGTGTGTTTTAGGGGTGTTTTAGGGAAGTGTAACTACTGAATTATGATGGTGTGTTGGTTTTTATGGTTTAATGGTGCTGGAAGTCAAGTGTGATGGTTCTAGTTGATGGAGGGAGGGAGGGAGGGAGGGAGGAAGGGAGAGTAACGGGGAGGGAGTTGTTGGTTAATAATGAAGGAGACATAAAGGGAGAGATGGAGGGAGTGAGGGAGGGAGTGAGGGAGAGAATGATGGGGAGAGAGAGAGAGTGTTGGTGTTAATAGTGGTGATACTGGTTGACGAGATATCACCCCACTATCACCCCACCATCAGCCCACCATCACCCCACTATCATCACCACCACCACCCCACTATTACCACCTCCATCACCCCACCATCACTACCACTATCACCCCACCATTACAATCACTATCACTCCCACCACCACCACCACCCTCCACCACCTTCACCCCATCACCATCACTTCACCATCACCCCACCATGACCACCACTAACCCCACCATCACCACCACAATTACCCCACCACTGAATAACGAAACTAAACGAAAATTTACTGCAAAGCGAAAATCAACAATTCGGGAGGATTTATATTCATAATTAGAAGAAGAAAATATTTAAGAAGGAGCTTAACGCCTCCCTCCCTCCTCCCCCCACCTCCACCCTCTACCTCCACCCCCCCACCCCCAAAGTCAGGACTGCAGAATAAGCTGACGTAAATAATAAATAATTGATGGTGAGTATGAGTCGTTCTTGTATTGACCTCATACTATTACCCATTACCTCATACTATTACCCATTACTTCATACTATTACCCATTACCTCATACTATGACCTCATACTCATACCATTACCATTACCCCTAATTCATTCATCAAAAAAGTGTAGTGAATAAATTTTCTCCCATGAGTCAGAGGCAGTTGAGTCAGAAGTCACTCTTAAACTGATCTCACAAAGTTGATTCGTTGACTCACTAAGTTGATTCGTTGAGTCACTAAATTTATTCGTTGAGTCATTAAGCTGATTCGTTGAGTCATTAAGCTGATTCGCTAAGTAATTTTAGTAGTCACTTGATTTCCCAAGACGTTTTGCATATGATTAAGAATTTCCTCAAGCTTCTGTTACCGCGGCGTCACCTCTAACCAGCTGGGAATTCTTCGCCTTTTTTTTTTAATCTCCTACATCGCTGTTTGGTTACGTTTGGTTATGTTATGTTTGGTTACGTTTGGTTATGTTATGTTTGGTTACGTTTGGTTATGTTATGTTTGGTTACGTTTGGTTATGCTATGTTTGGTTACGTTTGGTTATGTTATGTTTGGTTACGTTTGGTTATTATGTTTGGTTACTATGTTTGGTTACGTTTGGTTATGTTATGTTTGGTTACGTTTGGTTATGTTATGTTTGGTTACGTTTGGTTATGCTATGTTTGGTTACGTTTGGTTATGTTATGTTTGGTTACGTTTGGTTATGCTATGTTTGGTTACGTTTGGTTATGCTATGTTTGGTTACGTTTGGTTATGCTATGTTTGGTTACGTTTGGTTATGCTATGTTTGGTTACGTTTGGTTATGTTAAGTTTGGTTTGGTTAAGATTGGTTAGGTTAGGATTGGTTAGGTTGTGTCAGGTTAAGTACAATAAGATGATACAATGTGAAAAGGTGATTTGAATAATTAATCTTCCTCGCCTATATTAGCTTAGTGTTAAGAGCTATTTAGGCAGTATTTTGTTTACATATTTACGGGAAGTTCTATCACGTGTAAACTATAAATTTACAATGTCTAGCTTTTTTTAATTTATTAATAACTTTCTGCTTACTCAAAAATTGAAGCCTCAATTTATAACTTCCAGTAACGTTTAAATCAATTAGTGTTGCTATTAACCTGTAAATAAAGGTAAATCAACACTTAACACTAATAGATAGGAAAATGTTAACGTGTATTATCTAAATTCAGAGTCTCAAGTCGACCTTTTGTTAATAACATAAGAACTATCAGAACAGACCATCGACTTGAGATGTAAACAAAACCAAGTTCACAACTGCTTTAAAATAACTATGAAACTCTCTTAAAAAGTAACGTCAATATAACAACAATAATATAAAAAAGATAAATTTAATTTATTATATTTTTACTATATTCATTAAAAAAAAGTGAGAGAATATCGCCTAAGAAGCTTTAAAAATCCAAGCGGCTGGATTTTTCGGCCTCTCGTGAACGCATCAAGAAGACTCGCCGCCGATACCATTAGTGACGTCAGAAGGCCAGTGAAGCGAGGTAGGGAAATCCTGTTTTGAAG
>NW_024717985.1:0-50000 GCF_018991925.1 Homarus americanus
CACTTGCTGGTGTTGAATTTCATTTGCCATTTTTCAGACCACCCTGCAGTTTATTTAGATCCTCCTGTAATGCATTTGCATCCTGCCCTAAATTAATCTGCCGCCCTATTTTGGTGTCATCCGCAAACTTGCTTATGTCACTGCTGATCCCAGTATCTAGATCGTTTATGTAGATTATGAACAAGAGTGGGCCTAGTACTGACCCCTGGGGAACCCCACTGGTTACACGGCCCCACTTAGATTTAACACCCTCTACGCTGACCCTCTGCGTTCTAGCGGTGAGCCATGATTTTATCCAATTTAAAACTTTCTCCTCGATACCATAAGCCTTAATTTTTCTCAGAAGCCTCTCATGTGGTACTCTGTCAAATGCTTTGCTAAAGTCTAAATAAATAACATCGTAATTTTCGTCATTATCTACTACCTCGAAGACTTTCCTAAAAAAGTCAGCAGATTTGTTAGACAAGATTTTCCCTTTGTAAACCCATGTTGAGAGTCGTAGATTAATTTGCTTTTCTCTAGATGCGATCGGATGTTATCACCTATAATTGATTCAAGAAGAGACAGGGGAGGTAAAAGGGGAGGGAAAGGGGATGGTCTAGTGGTCCAAGATGTAGGTTATTTGTCCCAAAGTGATGTAAAAAAAAGAATGACGTTTAATATCCTCACCCTAACCTAACCTAACTCTACTCTGACATAGAACTTAAACATGTCGCACTAATGAAGTAATTTTACCGAATATCTGTCTATCTGTCTTTGTTCAAATTCTCTACCTTGTTTTGTTGTTATTATCTACTTATGTCAAATATTTCTCCTATTAGTTTTTACTATTCTCTTCTGTCTTCAGTATATTGGAAAATAAGACATATACCAAGAGCATTAAAGTCACACACACACACACACACACACACACACACACACACACACACACACACACACACTCTAACATAGCATCTTGTATATTTTCAACTGAGAAATGACAACAAATTATTCATGTAATCTCATTTTCGAACGAGTCAAAAGACATTTATGGATGGTTAGAATAAGTACAGGTTCACTATAACAGGTTCACTGTAACAGGTTCACTATAACAGGTTCACTATAACAGGTTCACTATAACAGGTTCACTATAACAGGTTCACTATAACAGGTTCACTATAACAGGTTCACTATAACAGGTTCATTATAACAGGTTCACTATAACAGGTTCAATTTAACATGTTCATTATAACAGGTTCACTATAACAGGTTCACTATAACAGGTTCACTTCAACATGTTCACTATAACAGGTTCACTATAACAGGTTCAATTTAACATGTTCATTATAACAGGTTCACTATAACATGTTCATTATAACAGGTTCACTATAACAGGTTCACTATAACAGGTTCACTATAACAGGTTCACTATAACAGGTTCAATTTAACATGTTCATTATAACAGGTTCACTATAACAGGTTCACTATAACAGGTTCACTTCAACATGTTCACTATAACAGGTTCAATTTAATATGTTCATAATAACAGGTTCGCTATAACATGTTCATAATAACATGTTCACTATAACAGGTTCACTATAACAGGTTCAATTTAACATGTTCATTATAACAGGTTCGCTATAACATGTTCACTGTAACAGGTTCACTATAACAGGTTCAATTTAACATGTTCATTATAACAGGTTCACTATAACAGGTTCATTATAACAGGTCGCTATAACATGTTCACTATAACAGGATCACTATAACAGGTTCACTATAACAGGTTCAATTTAACATGTTCATTATAACAGGTTCACTATAACAGGTTCACTATAACAGGTTCAATTTAACATGTTCATTATAACAGGTTCACTATAACAGGTTCACTATAACAGGTTCACTATAACAGGTTCGCTATAACATGTTCATTATAACAGGTTCACTATAACAGGTTCACTATAACAGGTTCAATTTAGCATGTTCATAATAACATGTTCACTATAACAGGTTCACTATAACAGGTTCAATTTACCATGTTCATTATAACAGGTTCGCTATAACAGGTTCACTATAACAGGTTCACTACAACATGCTCACTATAACAGGTTCAGTTTAACATGTTCATAATAACATGTTCACTATAACAGGTTCACTATAAAAGGTTCAATTTAACATGTTCATTATAACAGGTTCACTATAACAGGTTCACTATAACAGGTTCACTATAACAGGATCAATTTAACATGTTCATTATAACATGTTCACTATAACAAGTTCACTATAACAGCCTCTTACTACATTATTTCTTACACCTCAAAATCTGAGTCTTGTGGTCTGGTTCTACGCTGTTACTGGTATTATAAAATGAGTTCACGCATCAATAATAACCTTCGAGAACGGCGGCAAGTTATGAAGGTCAACCAGGAGAGAAGTCGTCCTCTGCCACCATCGATGGCCCGCATGAGGGCACAATGGGTCGAGGAGACGGTGTCAGAGACGGTGAAGGCAGATAACTGCCTCTTTGGGGTCATTATTGGCCCCGGAGGCTCCACTATAAAGGAGCTACAGGTAAAATACAACATCCGGGTGCTTGTCCCTCGCAAGGGGTCAAAGGATGAGCCCATCACAGTCCAAGGGAAAGACAAAACTCTCGTCAAGAACGCTGTCCTCCGCATAAAGGCTTTGATAGCTGAAGAGAAGGAGAGGCGTCGGGTCACCACACCAGTATCCCAAACACTCTGCATCCCCAAGGCCCTACACGGGAAGGTTATCGGTCTTCAGGGCCAAAATATCCGACCCATTACTCAAGCGCTCAAAATAAAGATACAATTTCCCAATAAAAACGACAATAGTGATGAAGTGACCCTCACAGGCCTTCCTGATCAGGTGGACCAGGGCATAAGTCGCCTCCTCAACTTGGTGACCCGCTTCCCCCCATGTCGGGCCTGAGGTCAGAAGGCCGGACCAGACTCCTCCCACCCACACCCACCACCCAGCCTTTAATAATAATAGTAATAATGATAATAATAATAATAATAATGATAATAATAATAATAAAAAAAAAAAAAAAAAAAAAAAAATGGACCTTCTCACCACTGGCCTCCACGCGGCAGGGTCTGGAAACTCGGGGATTTATCTCTGGGGCTAACAGTGGTTTATCATTATTATTATTATTATTATTATTATGGTTATTATTATTATTATTATTATTATTATTATTATTACTATTATTATTATTATTATTACTTACACACACACACACACACACACATTGAGACAAGACACTAATTACCAAGAGGGGGAGGAAAATGAGGAGGAGCAAGATGGAGTGTGGAGGGAGGGGGTGATGGAGGGAGGGGGTGTTGGAGGGAGGGGGTGATGGAGGGAGGGGGTGATGGAGGGAGGGGGTGTTGGAGGGAGGGGTAGGACGAGGAGAGGAAAAAGGTGGGTTGAAGTCGATGCCCCACCAAAAAAACCAAAAAAATTTGAGGGCGTAATCCTTGGTGTTCTTTTTTTGTAGAGAGAGAGAGAGAGAGAGAGAGAGAGAGAGAGAGAGATAGAGAGAGAAAGAACAAACGAGGGGTAGGATGGGCAAGGTGAAGGGGGAAAGGGAGAAAGGGGGATTTGGGTGATTTGTGAGGGTGAAGGAGAACATAAGAACATAAGAAAATAAGGAGTCTGCAATAGGCCGGTTGGCCTGTGCATGGCAGCTCCTGTCGAGAGTTACTACCACTCTCTATCATCCATGAATCTATCTAGCCTCCTTTTGAAACTTTCCAGAGTTCCCGCACTTGCTACAAAGTTGCTAAGCTTGTTCCACTCGTCCACCACCCTATTTGTGAACCATTTTCTTCCTATCTCCCTCCTAAACCTAAACTTATCCAACTTAAATCCGTTGCTCCGAGTCCTATCCTGCTCGGATATTATAAGAACTTTACCTATATCCCCTTTATTGATTCCTTTCACCCACTTAAATACTTCTATCATATCTCCCCGCACTCTTCGTCTTTCTAGGGAATGCAAGTTAAGTTTCTTTAACCTATCCTGATATGGAAGGTTTCTAAATCCTGGAATCATTTTTGTCATTCTTCGCTGCACCGACTCCAGTGAATTGATATCCATTCTATAATAGGGGCACCAGAACTGAACTGCATAATCGAGGTGCGGCCTGACTAGCGCAAGATATAGTTGCAATATGACCTCTGCACTCTTATTACTTACACTTCTAGATATAAAACCCAATACTCTGTTTGCCTTATTTCGAACATTAATGCACTGTTTTCTAGGCCGTAGGTCCGGGCTTACAAGTACCCGTAGGTCTCTTTCACAAGTCGACTTCTCTAGGTTGATGTTGTTAAGGCTGTATACATTATCAGTATTTCTTCTTCCAATATTAATTACGCTGCACTTGCTGGTGTTGAATTTCATTTGCCATTTTTCAGACCACCCTGCAGTTTATTTAGATCCTCCTGTAATGCATTTGCATCCTGCCCTAAATTAATCTGCCGCCCTATTTTGGTGTCATCCGCAAACTTGCTTATGTCACTGCTGAGCCCAGTATCTAGATCGTTTATGTAGATTATGAACAAGAGTGGGCCTAGTACTGACCCCTGGGGAACCCCACTGGTTACACGGCCCCACTTAGATTTAACACCCTCTACGCTGACCCTCTGCGTTCTATCGGTGAGCCATGATTTTATCCAATTTAAAACTTTCCCCTCGATACCATAAGCCTTAATTTTTCTCAGAAGCCTCTCATGTGGTACTCTGTCAAATGCTTTGCTAAAGTCTAAATAAATAACATCGTAATTTTCGTCATTATCTACTACCTCGAAGACTTTCCTAAAAAAGTCAGCAGATTTGTTAGACAAGATTTTCCCTTTGTAAACCCATGTTGAGAGTCGTAGATTAATTTGCTTTTCTCTAGATGCGATCGGATGTTATCACCTATAATTGATTCAAGAAGAGACAGGGGAGGTAAAAGGGGAGGGAAAGGGGATGGTCTAGTGGTCCAAGATGTAGGTTATTTGTCCCAAAGTGATATAAAAAAAAGAATGACGTTTAATATCCTCACCCTAACCTAACCTAACTCTACTCTGACATAGAACTTAAACATGTCGCACTAATGAAGTAATTTTACCGAATATCTGTCTATCTGTCTTTGTTCAAATTCTCTACCTTGTTTTGTTGTTATTATCTACTTATGTCAAATATTTCTCCTATTAGTTTTTACTATTCTCTTCTGTCTTCAGTATATTGGAAAATAAGACATATACCAAGAGCATTAAAGTCATACACACACACACACACACACACACACACACACACACACACACACACACACACAGACACACACACACTCTAACATAGCATCTTGTATATTTTCAACTGAGAAATGACAACAAATTATTCATGTAATCTCATTTTCGAACGAGTCAAAAGACATTTATGGATGGTTAGAATAAGTACAGGTTCACTATAACAGGTTCACTGTAACAGGTTCACTATAACAGGTTCACTATAACAGGTTCACTATAACAGGTTCACTATAACAGGTTCACTATAACAGGTTCACTATAACAGGTTCACTATAACAGGTTCATTATAACAGGTTCACTATAACAGGTTCAATTTAACATGTTCATTATAACAGGTTCACTATAACAGGTTCACTATAACAGGTTCACTTCAACATGTTCACTATAACAGGTTCACTATAACAGGTTCAATTTAACATGTTCATTATAACAGGTTCACTATAACATGTTCATTATAACAGGTTCACTATAACAGGTTCACTATAACAGGTTCACTATAACAGGTTCACTATAACAGGTTCACTATAACAGGTTCAATTTAACATGTTCATTATAACAGGTTCACTATAACAGGTTCACTATAACAGGTTCACTTCAACATGTTCACTATAACAGGTTCAATTTAATATGTTCATAATAACAGGTTCGCTATAACATGTTCATAATAACATGTTCACTATAACAGGTTCACTATAACAGGTTCAATTTAACATGTTCATTATAACAGGTTCGCTATAACATGTTCACTGTAACAGGTTCACTATAACAGGTTCAATTTAACATGTTCATTATAACAGGTTCACTATAACAGGTTCATTATAACAGGTCGCTATAACATGTTCACTATAACAGGATCACTATAACAGGTTCACTATAACAGGTTCAATTTAACATGTTCATTATAACAGGTTCACTATAACAGGTTCACTATAACAGGTTCAATTTATCATGTTCATTATAACAGGTTCACTATAACAGGTTCACTATAACAGGTTCACTATAACAGGTTCGCTATAACATGTTCATTATAACAGGTTCCCTATAACAGGTTCACTATAACAGGTTCAATTTAGCATGTTCATAATAACATGTTCACTATAACAGGTTCACTATAACAGGTTCAATTTAACATGTTCATTATAACAGGTTCGCTATAACAGGTTCACTATAACAGGTTCACTACAACATGTTCACTATAACAGGTTCAATTTAATATGTTCATAATAACATGTTCACTATAACAGGTTCACTATAAAAGGTTCAATTTAACATGTTCATTATAACAGGTTCACTATAACAGGTTCACTATAACAGGTTCACTATAACAGGTTCAATTTAACATGTTCATTATAATAGGTTCACTATAACAGGTTCACTATAACAGGTTGAATTTAACATGTTCACTATAACAGGTTCACTATAACAGGTTCAATTTAACATGTTCATTATAACAGGTTCACTATAACAGGTTTACTATAACAGGTTCAATTTAACATGTTCATTATAACAGGTTCACTATAACAGGTTCATTATAACAGGTTCACTATAACAGGTTCACTATAACAGGTTCAATTTAACATGTTCATTATAACAGGTTTACTATAACAGGTTCACTATAACAGGTTCACTATAACAGGTTCAATTTAACATGTTCATTTTAACAGGTTCACTATAACAGGTTCACTATAACAGGTTCACTATAACACGTTCACTATAACAGGTTCACTATAACAGGTTCACTATAACAGGTTCACTATAACAGGTTCAATTTAACATGTTCATTATAACAGGTTCACTATAACAGGTTCACTATAACAGGTTCAATTTAACATGTTCATTATAACAGGTTCACTATAACAGGTTCACTATAACAGGTTCACTATAACATGTTCATTATAACAGGTTCAATATAACAGGTTCACTATAACAGGTTCACTATAAAAGGTTCAATTTAACATGTTCATTATAACAGGTTCACTATAACAGGTTCACTATAACAGGTTCACTATAACAGGTTCAATTTAACATGTTCATTATAATAGGTTCACTATAACAGGTTCACTATAACAGGTTCACTATAACATGTTCATTATAACAGGTTCACTATAACAGGTTCACTATAACAGGTTCACTATAAAAGGTTCAATTTAACATGTTCATTATAACAGGTTCACTATAACAGGTTCACTATAACAGGTTCACTATAACAGGTTCAATTTAACATGTTCATTATAATAGGTTCACTAAAACAGGTTCACTATAACAGGATCAATTTAACATGTTCATTATAACATGTTCACTATAACAAGTTCACTATAACAGCCTCTTACTACATTATTTCTTACACCTCAAAATCTGAGTCTTGTGGTCTGGTTCTACGCTGTTACTGGTATTATAAAATGAGTTCACGCATCAATAATAACCTTCGAGAACGGCGGCAAGTTATGAAGGTCAACCAGGAGAGAAGTCGTCCTCTGCCACCATCGATGTCCCGCATGAGGGCACAATGGGTCGAGGAGACGGTGTCAGAGACGGTGAAGGCAGATAACTGCCTCTTTGGGGTCATTATTGGCCCCGGAGGCTCCACTATAAAGGAGCTACAGGTAAAATACAACATCCGGGTGCTTGTCCCTCGCAAGGGGTCAAAGGATGAGCCCATCACAGTCCAAGGGAAAGACAAAACTCTCGTCAAGAACGCTGTCCTCCGCATAAAGGCTTTGATAGCTGAAGAGAAGGAGAGGCGTCGGGTCACCACACCAGTATCCCAAACACTCTGCATCCCCAAGGCCCTACACGGGAAGGTTATCGGTCTTCAGGGCCAAAATATCCGACCCATTACTCAAGCGCTCAAAATAAAGATACAATTTCCCAATAAAAACGACAATAGTGATGAAGTGACCCTCACAGGCCTTCCTGATCAGGTGGACCAGGGCATAAGTCGCCTCCTCAACTTGGTGACCCGCTTCCCCCCATGTCGGGCCTGAGGTCAGAAGGCCGGACCAGACTCCTCCCACCCACACCCACCACCCAGCCTTTAAAAATAATAATAAAAAAAAAAAAAAAAAAAAAAAAAAAAAAAAAAAAAAAAAAAAAAATGGACCTTCTCACCACTGGCCTCCACGCGGCAGGGTCTGGAAACTCGGGGATTTATCTCTGGGGCTAACAGTGGTTTATCATTATTATTATTATTATTATTATTATGGTTATTATTATTATTATTATTATTATTATTATTATTACTATTATTATTATTATTATTATTATTATTACTTACACACACACACACACACACACATTGAGACAAGACACTAATTACCAAGAGGGGGAGGAAAATGAGGAGGAGCAAGATGGAGTGTGGAGGGAGGGGGTGATGGAGGGAGGGAGTGATGGAGGGAGGGAGGGTGATGGAGGGGGGGTGATGGAGGGAGGGGTGTTGGAGGGAGGTAGGACGAGGAGAGGAAAAAGGTGGGTTGAAGTCGATGCCCCACCAAAAAAAAAAAAATTTGAGGACGTAATCCTTGGTGCTCTTTTTTTGTAGAGAGAGAGAGAGACAGAGAGAGAGAGAGAGAGAGAGCAAACGAGGGGTAGGATGGGCAAGGTGAAGGGGGAAAGGGAGAAAGGGGGATTTGGGTGATTTGTGAGGGTGAAGGAGAACATAAGAACATAAGAAAATAAGGAGTCTGCAATAAGCCGGTTGACCTGTGCATGGCAGCTCCTGTCGAGAGTTACTACCACTCTCTATCATCCATGAATCTATCTAGACTCCTTTTGAAACTTTCTAGCGTTCCCGCACTTACTACAAAGTTGCTAAGCTTGTTCCACTCGTCCACCACCCTATTTGTGAACCAGTTCCTTCCTATCTCCCTCCTAAACCTAAACTTATCCAACTTGAATCCGTTGCTCCGAGTCCTATCCTGCTCGGATATTATAAGAACTTTATCTATATCACCTTTATTGATTCCTTTCACCCACTTAAATACTTCTATCATATCTCCCCGCACTCTTCGTCTTTCTAGGGAATGCAAGTTAAGTTTCTTTAACCTATCCTGATATGGAAGGTTTCTAAGTCCCGGAATCATTTTTGTCATTCTTCGCTGCACCGACTCTAGTGAATTGATATCCATTCTATAATAAGGGCACCAGAACTGAACCGCATAATCGAGGTGCGGCCTGACTAGCGCAAGATATAGTTGCAATAAGACCTCTGCACTCTTGTTACTTACACTTCTAGATATAAAACCCAATACTCTGTTTGCCTTATTTCGAACATTAACGCACTGTTTTCTAGGCCGTAGGTCCGGGCTTACAAGTACCCCTAGGTCTCTTTCACAAGTCGACTTCTCTAGGTTGATGTTGTTAAGGCTGTATACATTATCAGTATTTGTTCTTCCAATATTAAGTACGCTGCACTTGCTGGTGTTGAATTTCATTTGCCATTTTTCAGACCACCCCTGCAGTTTATTTAGATCCTCCTGTAATGCATTTGCATCCTGCCCTGAATGGCTCTCGTATACTGAGCGTCATGATGAGTACAGATGTAAAACTCGGGGCAAGAAATACACTAGCGACCAAAGTAAATTTAAACTGTATTAATCAGAATTAAAGTTCATCAATTCTAAAATATGTTTATAGGTAAAATAAACACAACCTAAGCCGCTCTTTGACTTACTTAACAGAATATGTTTTGTTTTTTTATAATACAATAAGTGAGTTTTTTCTCTCAGTCTCCAACAATATCGTATTTCGTTGCCTAAATTGTTATGGCTTTATCGCTTTGATCAGGTGATGTTTACGTTCCACTTTTATTGTGTTATAGTTTTCCAATACGAGTTTCATGTCCAGTGTTTTTGTAATGTCATTTAGTTGGTTTTTGGGACAAATATTTCTTACCATAGCAACATTTTGTCCTGCGTGTACTGCTTAATGCCATTGACGTCAACTGTTCAATATAACATTTTCACTTGATATTCTCTCTCTCTCTCTCTCTCTCTCTCTCTCTCTCTCTCTCTCTCTCTCTCTCTCTCTTTTGTCTAGCCTCCAGCCTGACAGAAAGCTGTTTTGTTAGCAGTAATGACGATGTCTGAACATTTACAGTAAAGTACAACACTTGAGGTGCTGAGGACTGTATGTGACAAGACTTGTATTGTCGACAACAGATATATTATTACGTCACGTGAGAGTTGTTTCCTTTTAACATGGGGAGTAAACCTCACAAGTTGCTCCACACGAAGACTTATATTTGCCGGGGAAGAGTTTCACTGAGCCTTGTACTCAACAGTGAAAGAATTATTACTAAAATTGTCTGACCTCATAGAGCTTGAGCTTGAAGCTGCTCTCCTTCAAGCTTCACTGAACATGAATGATGTTCGAGCGGCTCCTGAGATCTTATCATTCGACTGAGAAATTCTGAAAATATCTCAGACTTTACTGAAAGTGTTGATGTAGACTACAGGGCGCTGAGACTCCTGCCCTGTAGAGTGTGGAGGACTGAGGGTGACTACAGGGTGCTGAGACTCCTGCCCTGTAGAGTGTGGAGGACTGAGGGTGACTACAGGGTGCTGAGACTCCTGGCCTGTAGAGTGTGTAGGACTGAGGGTGACTACAGGGTGCTGAGACTCCTGCCCTGTAGAGTGTGGAGGACTGAGGGTGACTACTGGGTGCTGAGACTCCTGCCCTGTAGAGTGTGTAGGACTGAGGGTGACTACAGGGTGCTGAGACTCCTGGCCTGTAGAGTGTGTAGGACTGAAGGTGACTACAGGGTGCTGAGACCCCTGCCCTGTAGAGTGTGGAGGACTGAGGGTGACTACAGGGTGCTGAGACTCCTGCCCTGTAGAGTGTGGAGGACTGAGGGTGACTACAGGGTGCTGAGACTCCTTCATTGGTGATAAAAGCTTTATTCTAACCTAACCTAAGCTAACCTAACCTAACCTCACCTCACCTCGGTTTTTCACACCACCTAATTGCACTGAGGACGTACACATGGGGAGGCAACCAAGGCTAACTCGTCCTCCCAGCACTAGCGGAAACCAATAATGCTGCAAGTAATCTTCTACAACAACGATTTATCTCAACAGTTGTGGTAAGCTGTGAGTGTTTATAGTTGAGGCGTTAAGGGTATTGTGGCGCCTCCTCACCTGTGCTAGTGGCGTTACCAAGCATGAAGGTGGCGCGCAGTTAGTGGTCACGGTGGTGCGCTTTCCATGGATGTTGTGGAAATGTGTTGTGAGAACGTCTTTAGCACGTAGTATATATGGTAATGTTTCGTGTTTAAAGTGGCGCTAATGGTGTATACTGTGTGGTAAGGCCTTTTGCTTATTGTGGCGTTTATAACCTACTCTATATGATAATACCTTGAGTTTATTGTGGTGTTGTGTCTGTTTATAGAGGAGCCTTAATCTTGTGAAAATGAACATGGGTCCTGTAGGCCTGATGGCACATTAGGAACAGCCTGGATACAGTGCACATAATACTTCCAGCCTTCAGGACACAGGCTGTGAAGTTAGGATTAGCTAAGAAGTTACCCGGAATTGAACCATCGATCCTTAGGACAGGCGGGGAGAGTTTTATCCACTTGTCCTGTATAGTAAAGAAATGGCTTTTATATTAACGTTTATTGCCTATGTTTATATTATGTGAAGTGCCCATGTGCTATATAATCTTGACTTATATAAAAGCAGCTCTCTCTCTCTCTCTCTCTCTCTCTCTCTCTCTCTCTCCTCGCCAGACGTGTGGGTGAACTGCCTCGCTCTTCGTGGAAAATCTTTACCATGGCTATTTTTACGCCCTGTTGACTTCCTGAGATGAGTATTATATTATTGTAATAATAATAATAATAATAATAATAATAATTAACGGTTTATTGAAAGAGCTTGGCAGCCAGAAGGCTGAAAATATACAGTTACATATTTGGGGAATGGGTTACGAATTACAAATAATATACAAGTGACATAAGTGACACAAATAAGACATATAGTAGCTTAGATGGGGATCAGCTCAAACTACAGTTCATTTCAACATAGTGACAGTGTAGGGAGCAGTGTTTACTGGGAGTGAATACACTGATTTATTACATGTATTGATAATTTTACAATGGTTGGGACTGGGCTGTTCTTATGGCGATCGGTTCGTGCACGTAATGGGCTGGATGCGGTTGTGGTGTCATCCTCGGCCTCGGCCAGGTCGAAAGTATGTGGGGCGGGTGTCGGGGATGGTGTAGAAGCTTCTTGCAAATTTGCAGATGTGGGGGTGCGTGGTGATGGTCGGTGAAAGTCGAGGTCCAGTGTGTTGAAGCGCTTCTTGATATGTGGAGTAGGAAGGGGAGAATAATCTTGCATGCCGCTATGCGTTTGGAGACCGGGTAGAGTGGAGGCATGAGTACGAGCTTGGGGAAATGCTTATGAATGTTGTGTATACACTGAGGGGCTCGTGTGCGGGAACTCCGAGGGACTTGAGTCGGCGGAGGAGGTGGAGACGGAAACTGGAGGATTTGACAACTTCACTGACGTGTGGTTTCCAATTTAGTTTGTTGTCTATGGTGACGCCGAGGAGCTTCGTGGAATCTACAACCTGGAGTGTGTTCGGACCTAGGGTAATGGAAGGAGGTGGGACAATGTCGGAGGAGAGGTTGATGTGCATAACCATGGTCTTGGTATGGTTGATGGTGACATGGTTGTTGGTGGCCCAGTTTTGGAGACTGGTCAATAAATCCTGAAGGGCGGTATAGTTGGGAGGAGAATTGTTGACGCTGATCCCAATGGTGGAGTCGTCGACATATTTCCAGCGAGCAGGGGTTTCTCTTAGGGCATCATTGATGAGCATAAGGAAGCAGAGTGGTCCCATCTTGGTGCCTTGGGGGACGCCACAGGTGGGTGACTGAAAGGTGGAGACAGCCCCTCGGAAGCGTACAGCTTGGCGTCGGTCACTGAGGAAGTCTGTAAGCCATGGTATGAGACTTCTCCGAAGCCCGAGGTCAATAGCTTTGTTGATGATTATATTGTGGTCGACTAGGTCGAATGCTTGAGTGAAATCAATGAAGGCGACAGCTACAGACGTTTTTCGTTTCTCGAGATGGCGGTATATGTAATCGAGAAAGCTGACAAGACAGTGAGTGGTGGAGGAAGTTTTCATGTTGCCAACTTGCTGAGGGTCTACGACTCCTGCAATATCAGCATAAGCCCAGTCAAACACAAAACTTTCACAGATTAGGCTGGGTATTGGGGTGATTACAATAGGTCGTAGCTGATTTAAGGATTGTGGGCTGGTTGACTTGGGCACTGGTGATACATAAGAGGTCTTCCAGTCAGCTGGGCATCTGGCTTGACTGAGAGAAGCATTGATGATGGAGCAGAGGGGTTTAGCAAGCTCCGGGGAGAACTCCTTGAATAGTTTCATTGGTAAGTCAATGGGGGTGGTAGAGCGTTTTAATTTTAGTTTGTCCAGGCGTTTTGCTACGTCAAATTCCTCTACTAAGTCAGTGGGAAGGGGGGCTGGTAGGTAAGCAGGGAGAGTGGTTGTATCAAGCCGGGGGAGCGTCTGGCATATAGTAGCGAAATGGTTATTTGTTTGCTCAGCTGCGTCAACATTAGTGAGATGGCTAAGGAAGGGGAGGGGGTGTGTCATATTGTTTAGTCCACAGAGTTCTTTAAGCTTACCATACCATTGACTGATGTTGGTCTGCTTCAGGTGTTGTAATTTGGTTGGGTAGTGGGACTTCTTTGCAGTGCGTATTTCGCGGATGACTCTGTTGCGAAGTGACCTGTAGCGGATGTGGTCATTGAGATGAAAGGCTCTGTCTCTCTGTTGCATTAGTCTTTTGATCCGAGGTGTGATCCAGGGCAAGTCAGCTGGGTGAGATCTGACGGACTTCTCGGGGAAGTGGTGGTGAGCTTCGGTGGTGGTGTTGGTATAATTTGTCCATTTGGTTTCCACGTCATCCACGCTGAGTACTTCAGTCCAGGGATAGTGAACTATCCACTGCCCAAAGAGGCGTACTGCAGAGTCAGTAATCGGCCTGTAGGTCTTGATGTAGGGTTTCTGTACTTGAGTGGGAGTGGCAGCAGGGGACCAGAGCACTGATAAGTGTGTGCTACACCCGATAGGAGGCAGTGGTTGAGGAGGTTGGTACTGGTCCGCTAAGTCAGTTAAGATAAGGTCAAGGGTGTTTTGACCGTGTGTGGGGAAGGTCACGACTTGTGATAGTGATAGCTGGTCCTGGATATCAGTGGTGTCAATTTCATTTAAATCCCCACATAATACTAACTTGGCACATGGGTACCTAACTCTGAGGTGGTCTGAGGTGGTGATGAGATGATTGATAAGAGTGTCTCTGGTGGGTGATCGAGGCGGATGGTATACCACACAGATAATAATGGAAGCAGTGTTGCGTGGGTGTGCCCGCAGCACGACACGTACCCATAATGCTTCCACATCTGCTGGGACTTGAACATCCAGGCGTGACGGGCGTAGGTCATCTTGACAGAAGAGGGCAACGCCCCCTCCGCGTCTTTGTGGACGAAGGTGATGAAAGAGTTGATATCCCTCAATGTGACACGTTTCAGGTACAATTTGCCAGGTCTCACATATGGCAACCACGCGCGCGGCGGTTGACCTGACTGTAGTTGCCAGCTCGTCGAACTTGTTAGCTAGGGAAGTGACGTTGGATAGCAGTAAAGACGGGAGATCATACCATATCCGTGGAACTTCAGTGTGGTGGTATGGTCTGTCAGGGGTGGGTTTCTCCGGTTTCCTAGTGGAGGTTACGGTTCTAATGGGCTTATGTGCATGACGGCCTTGTCTACGGCTCCGCGCGTGGAATATTTTCAGTGACTTGAGTAGCGCGATAACACTCCCATCAGGATAACCGTTCCCACGCTTTAGATGATACAGAGTGCTTCGGGAGTAAGTGATTGGTGGCCATCGGTTGAAATCTGTTGTGGGCGGACGGAAGTGTTTGTCACTGGCGGCACTTTGAGGGACACTGACACTGGTAGACATCTGTTAATGTTTGTCAGTTGTAAAGACCGTGGACTTTGTCCTCGGTGCTTGGGGTCGCCGACACAGTTTTCACGATATATGTAAGCACCGCGGTGGTCCTTGTCACTGGCACTTTAAAGTTGACCGATAAAGTGCCCACTGTCTGACTTTTCCTTGGGGTGCACTATCGGGCACTGTATGGTAATCACTTATTGCACTGATGGCTAGAATGTTTTGCCGAGAAAGTTCCTTAGGTGCACTATAGGAACACTGCTCCGTAATCATTCGTTCACTAATCACTAGAATGTTTTGCTGAATCGATCCTGGTGTAGTAAGGCTGGTAGGGCGTTGGGGTATAGCAGGGGGAGTGGGCAGGGCCAAACAGATTCGGCCTGGCTGCTAAAACCGAGAGCGCCTTCAGGCACGTCTTATCTCACTGAGGGTTGACAAGTGTGTTTATCCGAGTCTATATTTGTTATTAGTTATTTCCGTGTGTTAGTGTATGGTAGTTCCAGCGAGTGCGGGTCTTGAGTCGTCTTTCATAGCTTTGTTCCGTCTTTCTTGTGAGTGTTTGTCTGTATGACTGTTTATAAGTCTGTACTTTGAGTGTGTCTTTGTGTTGCTCTGTAAGCCTGTGTATCTGTGAGCCTCTCCATCAGTGAGTCTTTGAGTATTTATATTTACCTTTGTGAGTCGGTGTGTTTCTGAATCCATCTCAATGGCGGCGTTAATGGGAATACCTCCCTCACCCCTCCTAGCATCCCTTCCTCACCCCTCCTAGCATCCCTTCCTCAACCCTCCCAGCATCCCTTCCTCACCCCTCCCAGTATCCCTTCCTCACCCCTCCCATCCCTCCCTCACCCCTCCCAGCATCCTTCCTCACCCCTCCTAGCATCCCTCCTCACCCTCCTAGCCTCCCTCCCTCAACCCTCCCAGCATCCCTTCCTCACCCCTCCCATCCCCTCAGCATCCCTTCCTCACCCCTCCATCCCTTCCTCAACCCTCCCAGCATCCCTTCCTCACCCCTCCAGTATCCCTTCCTCACCCCTCCTAGCATCCCTTCCTCACCCCTCCTAGCATCCCTCCCTCACCCCTCCCAGCATCCCTTCCTCACCCCTCCTAGCCTCCCTCCCTCACCCTCCCTAGCCTCCCTCCCTCAACCCTCCCAGCATCCCCTCCCCCTCCCAGCATCCCTTCCTCACCCCTCCCAGCATCCCTCCCTCACCCTCCCAGCACCCCTCCCTCACCCCTCCCTCACCCCCTCTCCCTCCTCACCTCCATCCCCTCCCCCCTCCCTCCTCCCTCACCCCTCCTAGCCTCCCTCCCTCAACCCTCCCAGCATCCCTTCCTCACCCCTCCCAGCATCCCTTCCTCACCCCTCCCAGCACCCCTCCCTCCCCCCTCCCAGCATCCTTCTCACCCCCTCCCAGCATCCCTTCCTCACCCCTCCCAGCATCCTCCTCTCACCCCTCCCAGCATCCCCTCACCCCTCCCAGCATCCCTCCCCCCTCCCAGCACCCCTCCCTCACCTCCTCCCACCCCTCTCCCTCCTCACCCCTCCCAGCATCCCGCCTCCCTCCCTCACCCCTCTCACCACCCCTCCCCAATGCCGTCAAGTTTTGGGTCGTTATCTACAAAATGAATAAACAGATTTTCTTCAGAGATAAACTACATATTTGCCAGAAGGTTTCACATGACAGACATACAGTATACACACGAGTTAGTGAGTCCTTGTGGGTCGCTGTAATCATGGTGTATTGAGTACATAGTATTGTTTTGGTCATTATCTCCCTAACTAACGAACAGAACCACTTGACAAAACTGGGATAGTGTATTATAATTCTCTCTCTCTCTCTCTCTCTCTTAGCAACTAGTTCTTTTGCCCCCGGGGTCATATGTTGAAGAACCCTCCCTTATGTCTAATCAGGAGGCATCGTACTAGGTTAACTGAACTTGAAATGAATGTAAAATAAACACTGTACTACCCAGCACCTCTCCTTCTACCTCGCCCTGGCCTCACACTCGCCCTGGCCTCACACTCGCCCTGGCCTCACACTCGCCCTGGCCTCACACTCGCCCTGGCCTCACACTCGCCCTGGCCTCACACTCGCCCTGGCCTCACACTCGCCCTGGCCTCATCTGTGCCGTGATGCTCTTCCTAGGTTGGTATCTCAAGCAGCCGCCACCAGCTGGTCATTGTTGTTGGCCGGGTTCGGTCTGTTTCCCGGATCCGTTACTGGACCAATACTCGGGCAGATCATAGCGGGTAGTTTATATTTCACACAAAGCTTCTTCCTTCGTCTTATTCTAAATCCTTGAGTCACAGGGACTTACCTGATACCTTCTTACTGTAGGAAAAGCTGGGAGGGTGATGTGGTACTAGTCGTATTCTAAGACACACAGGTCCCACAGTCACAGTTCTTCCCTCTCAGGGTTGGGGTGAGCGCTGTGTTTATTTGTTTTCTTACGTCTTTCTCTGAGTGGCCAGCCTGGTGGGTGGTGGGCTGCCAGCTGAATGATAAGATTGTTCATTAACACGAAGGAGCAGCTCGGCTTTGTGTGAAATACAACAAAGCTTTAATTGCTTAGCTGTCTTTGTGGTACCGTGGTAACACTCCTTGTTCCCACTCTGAAGTTCGATTCCTAACTTGTGTGTGTGTGTGTGTGTGTGTGTGTATGTGTGTGTGTGTGTGTGTGTGTGTGTGTGTGTGTGTGTGTGTGTGTGTGTGTGTGTGTGTGTGTGAGAAGGTTGGTGGTTCAATAATATCAGCGAGGAACAATTATGGTAATAGACAGAACAACACGAGGGAAGGGTGTGAGGACATCAGGGAGACGTTCAGTTTCATGTGTTTCTGTCTCTTAATGTCTGAGAAACATTATCCACCTCTGTATTGTTTCTGTCTATGCATTTGTCTGTCTCTGTGTACATTTCTGCGTCACTCTTTTCGCTAGGACACTGTCAGGTGACTGTCTGTTCCACATACACTGTCTGTTCAAACATTTTCGTGTGTGTGTTTCAATATTTTACACAGCGGGGAATAAACCGAACATGATATACGAATTCCCAACTCGCTCAGAAATATTCACTAAGGAAAAAAGAGAGTTGGGAACGGTGCGGATACTGCACACTGTAAACTAAACCTTCGGCACAGAGGGTAGTGAGGTCTACATTGTGCCTGATCGCCTCCACTTCCCTAACAAAAGTCAGGTACCAATTTACAACTGGGTTTACTGGGGGTATCCCGGGTGCCAACCAGTGACCCGTAAGACAGGAGTCCAGCATTGTATCAGCTGACTACCATTTATTAGCAGCGTTAATGACCAGTGATGGCTGGTCGAGCTGCAGGTAGGGCTGTTACCAAAGACTTGAAGATTAAGAGTCGCTCCTACACTAAACTTTATTTAACGAGGATTAAGACTACCTAACGAGGCATCAACAGTGTTAAGGCTCACGGGTATTAGACATTTAATACTTCATGGTTGTAGACGACTGTTCAGTGAGTATATTACCCAGGTTTAACACCCGACTCTCCAGGTGAGAGAGAAAATATTTTATCAACGGAAAAAACATAACAAAATTAATGTTATGCTAATTGACTTCTTTAGTTTAATTACCAGGACTATACATAGGTCATGATGATTACTCTCTCTCTCTCTCTCTCTCTCTCTCTCTCTCTCTCTCTCTCTCTCTCTCTCTCGGGTAAAGGATCAACCAAGATTCTCTAACAAAACAAAAAGATAAATAAAAAAATCTATCATAATCATTACCTCTCTCTTAGACACCTTCCCCCCACACCCTCCCCGCCCACACACACCCTACACCCCCACCCCGTTTATCTTTTATTTAATATTTTTTCAGGCATTTTTCGGATTCGTTTTACCTTGATGCACATAACACTGGTGGGTCAGGTAACAACAACAGGTGATACATAACACTGGTGGGTCAGGTAACAACAACAGGTGATACATAACACTGGTGGATCAAGCGACAACACAATGGCTTTGGTCGGATTTAAATGTTTGCCTAAAAAATGATTTTTTTTTAATTTCTTTTCGTAAAACAAAAAAAAATGTATCGGCTGAAGACCCATTGGTGTGTGTGTGTGTGTGTGTGTGTGTGTGTGTGTGTGTGTGTGTGTGTGTGTGTGTGTGTGTGTGTGTGTGTGTGTGTGTGTGTGTGTGTTTAACTGAAGCATGCATAGACAAAAAATCGTACAGCCACAGTAACAATAATATTAAATAAACAAGAAGGGAAATATTAAGAGGTAGACAGAGAAAAGGATTAAGAACGCTAGACACGCAGAAAGAGAAATGAACACGACAAAGAGAGAGACACACAGAGAAACAATAAAGAATACTATGTGAGAAGGAGGAAGAAATAGAGAAAGGGAGATTAACGAACAGGACAGTGAAAAGGAGAGAGAGAGAGAGAGAGAGAGAGAGAGAGAGTATAATTAGAGGGTAAAAAGAGAGCAAGGGGATTAATTAGAGGTAAAGAATTAATTACCGTATAGGCAAGTTAAAGAGAGAGAGAGTGAGAGAGTGAGAGAGTGAGATTTAATGGTGACCGTCCACCTCCCTCTCGAGACCAAAAAGATTCATCTCTATATCACTCTGTCTGGCAGGTGTGTGTGTTAGTGTCCTGGTTACCTGAGTTGAGGTTTAGGCCATGGTTGAAGGGGAAACATCAGGAACTAATACAAACTATATTTTATCACATCTTATTCATTAGGTTATTTGTTTTAAGTTATAATAAACATTAACTGTTCTCTTCCATTGTTTATATACAAATTAAAATAGGGAATAGGGAATAAACGTGGTAATGACGGAAAAAAAATATATATATAACAGTAGAAATAAGTTTTTTTTTGTAAGTCTTGTTACTGAAGACAAAAACGTGTTATAATCATCTGTTTGTTATGTAAGGCAATAAAAGTTAATATACAGGATTTGGTAGAAATAATCTTTCGTCATAAGAAAAGTATATATTCTTTTTCACATTTTCCACAACTTACAGTGGCTTTATTGTGGAGCGAGGGTGAAATATCACAGCTGACGTTCACTGTAAAGGCAATATTGTAAAGCTATACCCGTATTGGGATATAAATATCTCTGTTTTATGAGCTGCCCCTTTTATGAGTTGGTGAAAAGATGTTTATTGACACAATCTATCTTTCGTGTGTTTAAAATTTTTCAAATTGCTTGGCCAAAATCAGGATGAATTTGATTAGGGTATCTTAAAATTCATATTTCTGTCCTAACCTAACCTAACCTACCCTACCTTACCCTACCCTAACCTACCCTACCCTACCCTAACCTAACCTCATGTCACGGCCACTACTGAATATTGCTCATCTTCCAGCAGTGTTTCAGCCCCTAGGCCCATTAATCAGACTTAAGTTCTGAAATAACAGCTTCGGTTAACAGACCAGGATCATGTGGACAAAACTTTTACCTCCAGCTGACAGTTGGAGATGACCTTTCCATATAATTACATTGTGAACTTGCATCCAAGGACACTATTCATTAAGGCGTGTAATCAGGGTTCGAAGTAACACCAGTTTGTAACAACTAAACTTACTATATTTACCCTACACAAGAGTACTGACAATAATACAACAAGGCCCTCTGACACAACTAATTTATTAGCTTATCTAACTTAATTCCATAATATTGATCTCCTTCCGTTCACAAAATATCACCCAACATTCGCCTTTAATACTGGTAAGCAAATTGATTCTAAAACATGAGATATACAACAGATGACATAAGATATAGTCACACATTCCTGGGTCCGAGTTCACCCCCTGTGTCTGCCTGGAGAGAGAGCTCCGAGAAGGGCAACAGCAGACATCTTTCACAATCAAAATATTAACTAAAACTCACCACTACTGTAACAAACGATGATTACTGTTAAAATAATATTATTATAGTAGAGAATTAGTGTTGGTTTGGCTCAGTAAGCTGGTTGTTGTGGCTTCATCACACAGCAGCAAGGTTGGTTTGACTAATGTTGGCAACATGGTGGTGAGGTTCTATAAGCTGGCTCATGTGGCTCTATAAGCTGGTCCAGAGGTGATGTGGCTCTTTAAGGTTCGTAAGCTCTATAATGTGGTCCACAGAGCGATGTGCGCCTGTAAGCCACTTAGACTCCATAAGCTGGTGCAGACGAGATGTTCCTCTTTACGGCACGAGGGGCGGCCAGATTGTTAAGTAAACTGATTACTTTATACTGTATTAAAAACAACATGTCCATAAATCATATTTCATTTTCCAATCCCTCCGGACTTAGATATAATTTCCCAACTTTTCCTTCAACTCACTATAAAAATAATTTCCAAATCCCCCCCCTTAAACCTCACCTGGGATATGTGAACCAGTACAGTACACAAAATGCACACAAATAAGATTCGTATGTGACAAAAATGAGAATTTGGTTAAAGGTTTAGATGACATCAGTGCAGTTGTGATCACTTGCTGTATATATCATTTACCAGAAGCCGACACCATAGACTGAGACTGGCTGGTGATAGTGTGGCTCTGTCAGATGATATGTGTTGACAGGTGATGATGTGGTGACAGGTGATGATGTGTTGACAGGTGATGATGTGGTGACAGGTGATGAACAGTAATACAGTCACTCCGGTAACTCACACTGCCGCCTTATATGGTGTGTACATAAACCCACACTTGGTACACATACACAGTCCACAGTGTACATGTGCACAGTGGAGGAGAGAGGACGTTGTGGGTGCCTTCCCCCGTCTTGTTAAACTCGACGCTTACAAACAATATTTTCTCCACAAAACTGAAGAAACGTCAAGAGTATAAAAAGTTAGGTCGTTACCCAGAGCCAAGTAGAGAACTCAAGCTCAGAATGTGGTGAAAGTTTCTTCTAATAATATCACGTTTGACTTTCTCTTTAGCGTAGGTACAAGACCTGGTCCATATGGATGGTGTTATTAAGACTAAGACCGTCAAGGGACTCTGCTGTAGTGTGAGGCCTCTTCTTCATCACCCACCATACTACAAGAGGCTCTTGAGCTGTATCCAAAGCACCATTTATAAATCTAAACCACAAGACCACAATGTTAGACTAGGGAGCAACAAAGTAATTAAACCACGTCATTGAGGAGTTTAACACCGTACTGTTAATTATTTGACAAAAAAAATCATATTTTTCTCACAGTGGCTGGAGCCTGTGTTGAACTATAGTGTAGCTGCTCACAGTACTGTGACTCCTCACACTGCTGTAACACATGTGTCTTACACTGTTGTAACACTTGCGATACACACAGTTGTAACACATGTGTTACACACAGTTGTAACACATGTGTCTTACACTGTTGTAACACTTGCGATACACACAGTTGTAACATATGTGTTACACACAGTTGTAACACATGTGTTACACACAGTTGTAACACAAGTGTCTTACACTGTTGTAACACTTGTGTTACACACAGTTGTAACACAAGTGTCTTACACTGTTGTAACACTTGTGTTACACACAGTTGTAACACATGTGTCTTACACTGTTGTGCAACTTGTGTTACACACAGTTGTAACACATGTGTTTGCGTGATTGGTATTATTATATATTTTGTCTCTCACAACGACCGAGAGAGAGCTGAAACAAAGTCTCACATCACAGAACATCACCACCAGGTACACCACTGACTCTCCACTGTCCATCACCACACAGCCTCCGGGGATCTCACTCAACAAGTTGGTCCACCACCTCCCACACGCAGGCATCTCTCACACTTTGTTTGTCTACACATTCAGTATCTGTTTCTCTGTTCCAATCCTTCTGTCCTGATCTGTGTGTACTACAAGTCGCCTTGTTTATCTCTCTCTCTTATTATTGTCTCTATTCTTCCTCTACCACCTATTTGTCTCTGAAATGGGTCATAGGCCTATTTCTTTCTTTCTTTCTTTACCACTGCAGTTACCCTAGCTCTCTCTCTCTCTCTCTCTCTCTCTCTCTCTCTCTCTCTCTCTCTCTCTCTCTCTCTCTCTCTCTCTGCCATACCATGACTCTACTTAACTGGTAAACTCCTTAACATAATTGTTTCTAATAAACATCTTAAACTTGGAACAATTTATCGGCTTTCACCCACATATCAAGCATCCATTAGCTTTCACCCACATATCAAGCATCCATTAGCTTTCACCCACATATCAAGCATCCATTAGCTTTCACCCACATATCAAGCATCCATTAGCTTTCACCCACATATCAATCATCCATTAGCTTTCACCCACATATCAAGCATCCATTAGCTTTCACCCACATATCAAGCATCCATTAGCTTTCACCCACATATCAAGCATCCATTAGCTTTCACCCACATATCAAGCATCCATTAGCTTTCACCAATTATTATCCCTACCACCTGTTAACATCACTATCAGAGAATAAAGTTTTTTTTCCATAACCGTTTTATCACAAAGCTCACCAGGTATTCAGATTATATATATAACTTTTTAATTACCTTTCCTGAACATCCTTTGTGTTTTTTCTCTTAATTTATACTTGTCAACAACACAAGCATTTTGTAAGTTAATTTTCTGTGTATTGAGCTTTAGTTTAATTTACAAATAACTCGTTGTTTTATTATTATTATTATTATTATTATTATTATTATTATTATTATTATTATTATTATTATTATTATTATTATTATTATTATTATTACAATATTATGATAGTTAACCCAGACATCAGTGCATCTTTAGACACGTTGTGTTACTCGTCCTCAGAGTTATACAATACTTGTGGTGAGAAAATAAACACAGAATATTTAGATGGTTTTAGAAAAGTGCTGTTACTAATCTTCTTCTGCACTAAAAAACTTTTGTTGTTGATTAATGACATAAAAACAACAACAACAACAACAACAACAGCAACAGCAACAACAACAACAACAACAACAACAGCTATGATTGACTTTCCTTCTTCATCTCTTCATCTACCACACATTAAATTATAGGTATAGACAAGATACATTATAGGTTTAAACAAAATATTAACCTTTTTTATACGAACACAGGAAATTTATGAAACCCCAAAACACCTTCGACTTGTTTTTCCCAACACGTTATAGCTTGCAAGTCTTCTCGTTCACTTCTCTCTCTCTCTCTCTCTCTCACCACGTTTCACTATCTTTCTCAATTTGTGTCTCATTTTTCACACTAGCGACGCTCAGTGGAAGATTTTATGGCCATTATAATATTGGGCTGGCGAGCAAGAGTATTGAGTCGCTCGCCAATATTTCCCTGGTGAGGCGAAGTGAGGCGCAGAGGCGTGTTAACGATCGCAGTGCTGTTTACCTTTATGTACAGACCCCTTCACTTGTGCGTTTACAGGGGCTCATCATATAAACATTCCAGAAATCATTATCTCTGAGATTTTTTTTATTAATATTGTTTTACTTTGATTCCATAGTCTGTTTACTATTGTGAGTTTCCTTCTGTCGAATGTAAACAAACACAGGGCTGCCACACTGTACACAACCTGACGAGCCCCTGTAAACGCACCAGTGTAGGGGACTTTACGTATTAAATATTCACTGACACAAAAATATTTACCGTATGTATTTTACACTTTAATATTCTCAGGTAATGAATTCTGTCGGGTTTCTCAACAACTCTCAGATGGTTCCAGACGAAGTTGATGGCTGCATCTCTCTGTTGTTGGGGTCTGTAGATCTCTCTTATCCTCTATTAAACTATTTTCCTGTCTCTGATTTTTCCCAAATCGTTCTACCTTATTTCCTAGCTCCTCTCACTCTCTCCTAGTCTTTCCTAGCTCCTCTTACTCTCTCCTAGTCTTTCCTAGCTCCTCTCTCACCCTCCTCTAGTCTTTCCTAGTTCCTCTCACTCTCTCCTAGTCTTTCCTAGTTCCTCTCACTCTCTCCTAGTCTTTCCTAGTTCCTCTCACTCTCTCCTAGTCTTTCCTAGCTCCTCTCACTCTCCTCTAGTCTTTCCTAGCTCCACTCACTCTCCTCTAGTCTTTCCTAGCTCCTCTTCACCCAGTCTTAGCCTCTTCCCTCCAGCATCCCCCAGATCTCATCATCGTCTGCAGGAACACAGTGAAATATTATCGTTGTGGTGTGTTGGTAAGGGCCCCCCCCCCTCTCTCTCTCTCTCTCTCTCTCTCTCTCTCTCTGCTGGTACACAACACATCATGTGGTGGCAACAACTCAGCCATCTACTCTCCTCCACCACAACATAAACACCAGATTACAGTTACGTTCCCTCATAGTGACCCGCCCTCGCCTTGTCTGGCCCCACTCGTGTCGTGATTCTTACACACATCATTACTTCATCATTCATTGTGCTTTATATATGAAATTCCCGATCAGTTTCCTTGTCTTTCTTTCATATCTACAGCCATGCAGTTCATATTATTTACTTTCCTTTGTATAATTCATTGAATTTATGACGATGTCGAAATATAAACTGCATAAAAATATTCTAAATTCCTTCCTTGTGATTTTTTGTTCGTTTTATTCCCCTGTAATCTTCCCACTCTTGAGAGAATAGGTTTTAGCTACACCTTGACCAACATATGTACTCACTTTTTCTTACGTAAAAGATGTGTCAGAAGCAGTGACCAAATGGTATCCGATTCTCTTTGCATTTCTCCCTTGTGTGAGGATTTTCTTCTTCTCGTGCTATTTTAAATAAAGATTTCCCAATGCAATGGTTAGGTTAGGTTTGGCGTATTTTAATCCGTGTATTAACATATATTTTTATTTTTTTTTTAAATAAAATGTCCAAGAGGATCTAATTGTTTTTGTAAGTCTTGTCTTTCTCATATTTCAGGGTTTGTTGTCACACACACACACACACACACACACACACACACGCATCAATCCTTAGTACTTTAGTCTGAGTTTTGGTACATCTCCGGTGTTGTATCTCTCTGGGGACTCGGTCTCTGGCCCTCCTACCCTCAACTTTATCCATTAATATTTCCGTTATTGTTCCTTCATCATTAATTATATGACTAAAGTATCTCATTTGTCTTTTTTTCTAAACATTTCAAGTATTTTTCTTGAAGTTTTTGATAATCTTAGTACTTCTTCATTTGTTTTCCTGTCAGTGTAGTTTATTGTTAACATTCGTCTATAACACCACACTGTAAAGGCCTCCACAACCTCTGTCTGGTGTCTGCTCAAAGTGTCCACGCTTCTGACCCATACATCAGTCCTGGCCATATAAAGCCTTTCAGATGTTTGTGTGTTAATATTTGTTTTGTTGCCGAAATTGACTATTGTTTGTGTGCTGGTCTCGTAGTTTTGCTCGTTAAGTCAGTTCTCTCCACACTTTACAACACTTGCCACACTCACCAGGTGTTTCCTCCATCATAAATCATGCAGTGACAAGTTTACATAACAACATTTTTCACTGCCAGGATGAGGGGGGGACTCGCTAGTCTGTTGCTGATACAAACATTTTTACAACAATAGAATGTTAAATTTTAGTGGCCTCGCGCTGTTTAACGTGTGTAGACAAAATTATTAATTGTTTATAGTTTGTTTACTGTTGGAGCATCATAAACAACTGTAGAGAATGTTATTAAAAGTTTGTTTACTGTTGGAGTATTGTAAACAAATATAGAAAGTAGTATAATTAGTTTGTTTACCATTTTGTGTGTGTGTGTGTGTTGTGCATAAAGCGAGTAGTGGTCCTCCCCACCCTGTTGTATGGCAGCGAGACATGGGTCACTTACAGGAGGCACCTCAAGGCACTTGACAACTTTCACCAACGTAGTCTACGTTCCATCCTCCGAGTTCGCTGGGAAGACAAGAGAACAAATGCCAGTATTCTCGCTGACACCAACTGTAGGAGCATCAAGGCTACCATTATCAATGAACAACTATGCTGGACTGGCCATGTTACCCGCATGGACGACAGTAGACTGCCAAAACAGCTACTTTACAGTCACCTAACGAATGGTAAATGTAACGCTGCCGCTGCTCCTCCCGCACTAGATGTAGCCCTCCACACGTGCAACATCTGTGGACGGCCCTGTCAGTCCCGTACCAGCCTCTCTAGCCACGTCAGAGGTCACCAACGAAGGTAAAATAACACCAGTAGTAGTATGTAAGTTTGTGCCAGATGAAAATCAACCTTACGTGGATGTGTTACTGAAAGTTTTGATATATATAAAATAATTATTGATTATCATTTAAGCGTCTAACAGGGGGACATATAAAACTAATCCAATAGTCGTAAAACCTTCTAGATACAAGAGATGCTATTAAGTAATTCATTTGTTCACAATAAGCCTTTATATAATGTAATATTTATTATAATGCTTCAATGTTTCATCATTCATTTCCGGAATCTATTGTACCTAATAAATAATATTAATATGTACTATGAATCAAAACATGGAATATTTATGCACACAAATGTATTATATATTTGTCATAGTTTAATAGTTTTCTCCTGATAAACAAAATATACCAGAATTTAAAAACTCTCTTATGTTTTACTGGTATATAACATAATGTATATCATGTCATGGCTCCTATTGTCTTCACTTGTATAGAATTATGTATCACTTAATCTCTGCCTTTAACTGAACCTTTGTAATTATGCTCAAGTTGATGGAATAGTGAGTTTGTGTAATAAAAACCTTGTATTTTTTACCCTCTAATTTTAACAACAATGGAAACTTTTGAATATGTAGTATTTTATAATGATCAATTATTTCTACTCATTTCTACTAACTGTGTCATGAACTGTATTTAAACATTCTGTCATAGGTTAAGTATCAATAAACTGGATATTGTTAGGATACATATTAATTTTTTTATTTCATCCCGTTATATTCATTGATGTTTTTTGGGGGGTTTGTTTCATCACACAAAACACTGCCTCGTATAGTGATACATTTAGTTCAAACAGTTTTCCATTTTTTTCCATTGACAACAGATCAAACTTTTAATTTCCTTTTGTTGTTTAAATTCATAGTTGACAGATATCGTTTTGCTTTTCAACATACTGATACATATACCGCGGTGTTAAAGGTTATCAGAGGTCAATTGTGTCGTTAGTAGTGTAGGACAAAATGACCTTTGATATTGATGTTATGTCACAGCGATAATAAATTAACACAATAATTACACTAATCATTAGCATTTACGAATTATGAGCGAATTCTTTTCTCATATATATCTTCTTCTTGACCTTAGATAATAGCACCAGTTTATACATGTCAGTAAAGGTCAAAGGTCAGTTGCTCAGTAGATCTGGTATTGCTGTACAACATATTGACCATTTATTTATTCCCCGTGTTATTTATCTAACAGCCTGTGTGTGTGTGTGTGTGTGTGTGTTCCCCACTCTCATATTTCCCTGAGTAACTGTCCCATAATAGCCGTAGGTAACAGTAGTTTACTATCTGGAACCACATAAACTTTGTTCTGTGTAAACTGTGCAAGCGTATACATGTTAGGTCAGGTTAAGTTAGGTTAGGTTAGGTTTGGTTTGGTTAGGTTAAGTTAGGTTAGGTTAGGTTTGGTTTGGTAAGGTTAGGTTTGGTTTGGTTAGGTTTGGTTAGGTTAGGTTTGGTTTGAATGGAGAAGACTAGATTATATGTTTGGTAAATAAGTTTTTATGCTACACTATTTAGTCATAAAATAAAGACTGGAGTTACTAAATAATATTAAGACAATCAAAGATGCAGGCTCCACGTACATCACAAAACGACAAAAGTTACAACAGAATAAAAACACAAAAGATTTAATTATCAAAACAGAGAGATCGATAATTATTAAATCTTCTAATTATAAGACGTGAGAGCAGCGAGAGAGGAAGCATACAGGATCGATAACTAAGAAGAAGAACCACCCAAACAGTTCACTCTCCACATGTCTAGGGGGTGATATAGACGACCAGACTAAATCCAGGTACGTAGGCAGTGATCTAGGTTGCCCTGAGTACTATAGAAGCTTCATTGTTGGTCTTATTATCATAATGGACATCCAATACTTATAAAAAACTATATATGTCTTTACAGTCAATGTCCTAGTCAGTGTGAACGTCTCATTAATTTAGGACATTAAATAACAATACTCAGACATCAACTAAATCTTCCTTTAGTAGGATTCTCAAGAAAGTTGTTTTTCCGCTTATCGGTGGAAGTCAATCTCACCTAAGTGTTGTGGAGGATCTTAACCGCTACAAAACACTCCTTCCCATCCATGTCAGAACTACAGTAAGTCAGTTCCCCCCATCTCCTCCAGCCTCCTACAATCTCAAGTCACTGACCAGGATAACCTTCCATCTCCGCGCGCGATGTATGGTTATATGCTTTACTGCTGAACGAAAGAAAGAGAGAAGGAGTAATATTGAGGCGTTATGGTCCTCTATATTACAGAGGAACATTTCTCCTGTGTTGTAAAAAGCTCTCGAGTGATGAAGAGTCATATGCTGCACTGTTGTTATATAGAGATGCAGTTCAAGACGAAACATATCAAGGAGTGGACAGTTTCAGTGCTGGTGGTGTATGAACGGGTTAAACACACCTACACACACACATTGAAAATATCACCCATCACCTCATACAAGAAAGCGAAGGTTTAATGAAATATGATGTTGGAGGGAAGTAAAAGAGAATAGCTAAAAGCAAGAGAGCGAGAGAGATCTTATACAGACAGCTGACTGCACTCTAATCTTCACAGGGCCTCATGGCAGTCTATAGGACCCGGGTACATTAACTGTCGAGGTGATGGTGAACAGCTGGTGGCCTGAGTCAACACCTGGGACTTCAATAAACATACGTGGTAATGTGACAAGTGAAGTACGACCCAGAGATAAGAATGAAGAACCACCTTTACAGAATGTTATAAAATGTGGCAATAAAAACAGAGCGGTCCTAAGTTTTATCTCTCACTTGCTGTTAGACCATAAGCGAGGTATACCGTTCTCCTCGACGTTGTGACCCACATCTTAAGTAGTGTCTTCAGCTCCCGGGCAAGATAGAGGGAGCGGATACGATCACTCATGTAAAGTCTAGACACGAGCCTGTAGATCTGCCCCGTCAGCAAAACCCACAACACAAGGGACAAGTTGGGCCTCAAGTACCCTGGTTAGAGGTTTTTGTACTCAAGGTTTGGCATCTGTTCATCTCACAGTAAGACCGGAAGACGGAGTTTACGGCTCAAATATTTCTTAACTGCTGGAAAAAGATCACATAAATAGTGACCTTTCATCCTATTCTTCACTTGAGTGTGTTAGAAGCTTACCTGTGTTACACGAGTCAAAAGGAAATTTACCTTCGACAGAGTTAATTAGGAGATCGGGTGCGTTGATCAGATGAAGCTTGCGGTACAACTGACAACTGTTAGAAACTTAGACATTTAATCAATTTACTAACCATCCATTAGGGTTAGGCTTTACTAAACTGTGGAAAAGATAAGGACAAATAAGACAGATAAGGACAGTACAGTAAATCACATTCTTATCCGTTTTACCTTCTGATTCACTAGATAACGAAAACATATAAAGGAAGAATTAAAAGGAAAGAATGAACAGAGTAGAGTATGATGGATAAAAAGGAAGAAAAGAAAATATAGGAATAAGTGAAAACATAAAGTGAGAACTAAATACGTAAACAAACACACGATCGGATATAACTAGTAATTTTGATGCTATAAACTAGGTCGTGTCGCCACAACCAACAACAAATTTATTTTCTCTGTGTCAGATGATTTACAGATGATTTATAGTACGTCCTTCTTGAACACCAGCCCTTTATATGTTGGATCACAGCTCTCTCTCTCTCTCTCTCGGTATAAAGTGTCCTGACGCAGGCAATATCCGGCATGACGTACTGCCGATTTGCGTGTTATAGTTTTAGAAGGCTTCAACAGTGAGGGCAAGGGCGTTTATAGGGAGTATTCCTGTATATTTGTCTATATGTGACGATGTATAGTAACTTGTGTGTGTGTAGCGAGATAGGCAGTTCTCCTGTGTAATGACCACCAACTACCTACAGCACCCAACCCAACCCAACCCTACCTAGAAACTGAGGTGCTGTAGAGGAATTTCACATGCTGAGATGCAACGAAATTGTGTAAATACTCATTATTATAACCACTATCTGAGAAAGTGATGAGAAGTGGCATAATACAAGACCTCGACCAGAAAAAACAATACGAAACATTATAGTTATACAATATTACGCCTAGGTAACTGAGCTACCGGACAGATGTGAGTTAAGAAACGACCTGGTAGTAAAATTCACAAAGTAAAAACATTGTCAGTGATATTTAACACAGTGTAGCAAAGAATTTCGCCAGAGATGTGATCGTTTAAAATAATGTAATGTATCTGTTAGAAACGGAGCAGTTTCAATCTGCAAAGGGTAGACTATCAGAGCAAGCAGCAGGAGTTGTAATGACAATAACTTTTGATGTTAATTCGATTATTTTATAGAGTTATGTGATGTTAACTGCTCTATTTGTATCTCATAACACACTGTGCACGCAGACACACTGAAACACCCAATGGTAAATACTATCTACAGAGTAACTGAGGAAGTCAGGGCTACCAACATCCACTTTGACTCCTGAGTGTTTCAGTTGTGTTCTGACCTCACTAGGGGAAAGGTCACGGCAGGGTTAGCTCCAGAGGGATAATTATCAGATATGGCCAGTGATATGTGCGGTCTTGGGTATGAGAGTTTGTTGACCAAACTGGAGTGGTCCACTGAAGGATTGGCGAGGGCCAAGTTAGAAATTGAGAGGGCCACGTTGGAGAACCTGAAATTAAGGAAAGAGCTGGCGAAGTTAAAAGGAGAGGCTGGACGAGTAAAGCCAGTGTCTGACGAAAAATCAAACGAGTGGAAAGTCGTGAGTAGTGGGAGGACCAAGCTGGTGGTGAAGAAGCACACGAAGGATGCGACAACAACGACAACAACAGCTAAGTGTACCAACCCGTTCAGTCCCTTGATAGACGAATTGGACGTTAGTACAGTCAGGGGCAGGGATGACAAGGAAGGTATAAAAACTTTAATTGTTGGTGACTCACAGGTAAGGTACATGGACAGGGCCTTTTGTGGTAAAAACAAAAATAGGATGAGGGTGTGTTTGCCAGGAGCTGGGGTGGGGGATATAATTGACAGGATGGACAATATCTTGTCTGGTAATGGGAACAAACTCATTATCTGCCTCAGTGCAGGAGGCAATGATATTGGCCGGTGTAGGAGCGAGGAGCTTCTTGATAAGTTCAAGGCAGCCATAGATCGTATTAGGACTAAGGGAGGGATCCCTATCATATGCCGTGTCCTGCCTAGAAGGAGAGTTGGCAGTGAATGGTTGTCAAGGGCAGTTGGTGTTAACGACCGTCTTGACAGATATTGCAAGTCAATATCAGTCCCATTCATTGACAACTGGGACAACTTCTATGGCAAAAGGGACCTTTATGCTAGGGATGGGGTGCACCTGTCTAGGGATGGAGTAGCAACCCTGGCTGGGACTCTTGAGGGGGCAGTTCAAAAGGTATCGAAGTCTTTAAACTGCTAAGAGAACACAGGGGCACGGGGGTGGAGGAGACTGCAGTGGGAGCGGGTAAACAAGGCGAAAGATTACAAGGAAATAGTGTTAGGAATGATGACAAAACCAAATTAGACAGGGAGTTTAAAACTAAACGCGGTAAGGGAAGGACTCAGAACACGACTAACTTAAATGTATACTACGCGAACAGTAGAAGTATGAGAAACAAAATGGATGATATTAAGGCCTTGGTATGTACCGAAGAAATCCATATAATTGCATTCACTGAAACATGGATCAACCTAGACACACGTGAATTACCAGTCGAATACCAAATTGTGGGTTACAAACTGTTCCATACCGATAGGCAGACCAGGAAAGGAGGCGGAGTAGCAATCTATGTTAGGGATAATCTGAAGTGTGAAATAAATAAGGAAATAAAAACTGAGAGGAATACAGAAACAATTTGGATAGAATTAAGCGATGGTCGGGAAAAGTAATAGAACGTATATGAATTTAATCTTGTTAGTGTCAATGAGGCGACTTATCTGGGATAAAGAAATACTTGAGGGCTTCCATACACAACAAAGTCCTGTATAGTAAGGCGACTTTAACCTTGGCCAAATAAATTTATGGACTGTCATGGGTAACAAGAATCAGAGGATTTTTCGAGACGATCCGGGACATTTCCTAAATCAACATATAACCGAACCCACACGGGGTAATAATATACTGGATTTAGTTCTGTCGAACAGAGAAAACCTCATTAGCAATGTCTAGGTAGGGAACGAACTTGCAAACAGCGATCACAAAGAAATTCGATTCCAGTTAGATTTTCAGGGCAGACGTAAGGAAAATTCCACTAAAGTACCAGATTTCAGAAGGGCAAACTTTGACAGTTTAAAGAGGCAGCTAAGAGAGGGGGTGTCGCGCTTGGCCGTGAACCTGACAGATGACACCAACCTGATAACGAGATCTGAGATTTGCCGAGTTCCACGACAATTTAAATATGAGTTACTTAATGCACAAAGGCAGAACATACCATACAAAAACTCAGATCAGACAACAATGACCCTAAATGGATAAATAATTATTTAAAGAACATCATTGGCCAAAGGAAGGCTATAGGTAGAAGGATAAATCGTGGCGAAATTACCTCCGGGACTATTATAAGGTATTGGCGAGTAGGGTTAAAACCGAGATAAGGAAAGCAAAGAGGAATAATGAGGTAAGGATAGCAAGGAGGCGAAGACAAACCCCAAAGGATTCTACCAAATGTATCAAACTAAAACACGAGAAAAGATTGGACCAATACGGTCAGACGGCGAGCTCACTGATAACGACGGAGAAATGAGCAATAATTTGAATAAATATTTTCAACAGTTTTCACCACCGAAAATTTAAACATGATACCCGAGGCACCGACTCTATTCAGAGATAGTGAAGAAAACAAATTAAGCGAGATAGTAGTGACTAGTAACGATGTTAGTAAGCAAATAGACAAACTAAAGCCTAATAAGTCACCTGGTCCCGATGAGATATTTGCCAGAGTATTAAAGGAATGTAAGGAAGAGCTTAGTATGCCCTTAGCAAAGTTGTTTAACATGTCCTTAAAAACAGGTGTAGTACCAGAATCCTGGAGGATAGCGAATGTAATACCGATTTTCAAGAAGGGGATAGATCACTATCCTCTAACTACCGCCCAATCAGTCTAACATCAATAGTAGGCAAATTACTGGAAGCAATCATTTCAAACTCTATTCGAAATCACCTGGAGAAGCACCGATTGATCAATGATTCCCAGCATGGCTTCACAAGCGGACGTTCTTGCCTAACTAATCTATTAACATTCTTTTCATCAGTTTTCGAATCAGTGGACGAGGGGCACAATTATGATGTGGTATATCTCGACTTTAGTAAAGCCTTCGACAGAGTCCCCCACGAAAGACTAATTAGAAAGGTAGAAGCACATGGCATCAAAGGTAACATCCTTAATTGGATTAGGGCGTGGTTACAGGACAGGAAACAGCGAGTGAGCATTAACGGCACTAAGTCCCATTGGAGCAACGTCACAAGTGGAGTTCCCCAAGGCTCAGTACTTGGACCATTATTGTTTATTATATACATAAACGACATAGATATCGGCATAGACAGCAACATAAGTAAATTTGCTGATGACACTAAAATAGGACGTGTTATCAAATCTGACGAGGACTCGGCAAAACTACAGGAAGATCTAAACAAATTTTTCCAATGGTCTGAAAAATGGCAGATGAAATTCAATGTAGACAAATGTAAAGTACTCAGTATAGTAGATGTAAACAGGGAAACCAGATACCAGATGAACAACGATGCCATAGAGAAATCCGACTGCGAGAGAGATTTAGGAGTAATGATAAGTAGGAACCTTAAGCCAAGTAAACAATGTGTTTTTGCTCGTAACAAGGCTAATAAAGTACTTGGGTTCATACAAAGGAGTGTTAGTTACAAGACTAGCGAGGTCATCCTAAAACTGTATCTTGCTCTTGTGAGACCACACCTGGATTACGCAGTTCAGTTCTGGTCACCGTATTACAGAATGGATATAGAATCCTTGGAAAGAATTCAGAGGAGAATGACAAGACTAATCCCGGGCATTAAGAACCTTGAGTATAGAGACAGGTTAAAGCATCTTAATTTGCACTCCCTCGAGAGACGTAGAGCGAGGGGCGACCTGATAGAGGTGTATAAGTGGAAGGCAGGGCTAAACAAAGGGGACATTACAAAGGTACTCAAATTATCCAACCAGGAGCGAACTCATAACAATGGTTTTAAATTGGACAAATTTAGATTTAGGGGTGAAATAGGTAAACACTGGTTTGGAAACAGAGTAGTGGATGAATGGAACAAGTTACCAAATATCATCATTAACTCGAATACGCTGAATTGCTTTAAACATAGGTTGGATGCTCATATGAGCAATAGGGGTTGGGTGTAAACGGGACTGCCCAGTATGGGCCAATAGGCCCGCTGCAGTTTCCTCCATTCTTATGTTCTTATGTTCTTATGTTAACCCGTAAAGGCGCACAATTATATTTTGCGATCTGTACATCATATGAAAATGCAAGTGATAGTGAGGAGCAAGAATGATAGTGAGAGGCAAGAGTTATAGTGAGGGGCAAGAATGATAGAGAGAGGCAAGAGTTATAGTGAGGGGCAAGAATGATAGTGAGAGGCAAGAGTGATAGTGAAGGGGAAGAGTGATAGTGAGAGGCAAGAGTGATGGTGAAGGGGAAGAGTGATAGTGAGAGGCAAGAGTGATAGTAAAGGGGAAGAGTAATAGTGAGAGGCAAGAGTGATAGTGAGGAGCAAGAATGATAGTGAGGGGGAGAAGAGTGATAAGTAAAATGCAAACCAGGCGATAAATATTTCAGCACAGGATTAATGCTTCTTGCTGCCCTCCTTCCAAACTTGGCCTGATGAAACACCACATAATGTATCTCCCAGCTGTGAGAGTTTTCCTGTATTTACTCACCAAAGTTTACCTACGTTTAATGTTACTTAATATTATGTGACTTAAGGGTTTACCCACGTTTATTGTTACTTAATGTTATGTTACTTTAGAGGGGTTTATCCACGTTTATTGTTACTTAACCACCGCCACCACACACACTATACCACCACCTGTCATCACTGTTCACCATCCACCACCACACACTACACCATCACCTGTCACCACTGTTCACCATCCACCACCACACACTACACCATCACCTGTCACCAGTGTTCACCATCCACCACCACACACTACACCATCACCTGTCACCACTGTTCACCATCCACCACCACACACTACACCATCACCTGTCACCACTGTTCACCATCCTCACCACACACTGTACGCCTGGTGACATATTCATTAACCTGTTATTTTTTCTCTCCATGAAAAACTCATAATTGAGTTTCCATTAGCACTAATATGTGAGCCTTTACGTGAACAGAGAGAGAGAGAGAGAGAGAGAGAGAGATTCTTTCACCTATTTAAAGACACGTATGCACACACACACACACACACACACACACACACACACACACACACACACACACACACATATACATATACATTATCAATGATGCCCTAAGAGAAACCCCTGCTCGCTGGAAATATGTCGACGACTCCACCATTGGGATCAGTGTCAACAATTCTGCTCCCGACTATACCGCCCTTCAGGATTTATTGAACAGTCTCCAAAACTGGGCCACCAACATTCAACAACCATGTCACCATCAACCATACCAAGACCATGGTTATGCACATCAACCTCTCCTCCGACGTTGTCCCACCCCCTTCCATTACTTTAGGTCCCAACACACTCCAGGTTGTAGATTCCACGAAGCTTCTTGGCGTCACCATAGACAACAAACTAAATTGGACACCACACGTCAGTGAAGTTGTCAAATCCTCCAGTTTCCGTCTCCACCTCCTCCGCCGACTCAAGTCCCTCGGAGTTCCTGCACACGAGCTCCTCAGTGTTTACACAACATTCATACTTCCCAAGCTCACCTATGCCTCCCCTACCTGGTCTTCCTCCCTAAATGCCACACAACGTAAACACCTAGAAAAAGTGCAAAAGAGGGCATGCAAGATTATTCTCTCCCCTTCCTACTCCACATATCAAGAAGCGCTCAACACACTGACCCTCTTGGCTCTCACTGACCATCACCACGACCTCATCTGCAAATTTGGTGAGAAGTTTCTGCACCATCCTCGACACCGGCTCCTACTACCACCGGAGATCCCTCGCCCGAGAATTGCTGTTCGACACCACAACCGCATCCTGCCCATACGAGCACGAACTGATCGCTATAAGAACAGCCCAGTCCCATCCATTGTAAAAATTATCAATAACTTGTAGTCAACCAGTGTATTCACTCTCAGTCAATCTTACTTTTTGCAGTCACTATGTTGAAATGCCCTGTAGTATGACCTTCTCCCCACGTAGTTATTATATATCATATTTATATCACTTATGTTACTTCTATATTATTTGTAAATCAAGAGACCCATTCCCCAATTATGTAACTGTACTGTATATTTTCAACCTTCCGGCTGCCATGCTCTTTCAATAAACGGTTAATTATTATTATTATTACACACATACATACATCACGGGAAAATGGCTTTGACACTGATCTAGTAGTATGCTGTTTTTGTGCCTAAGTTAGGCTTTTAGGACCTAACCTAACTTAACCTGATGACCGACTTCCTCCATATTATTGAGAGAATGAAGAGGTTCTCGTAAGATTTGCTATAGTGTTTTACAAAATGAATGAATGTAGAAATTGCTATATATATATATATGTTGATTGTGAAAGTTAAGTGAGAAATAATAATAATAATAATGATAATAATAATAATAATAATAATAATAATAATAATAATAATAATAATAATAATAATAATAACAATAATAATAATAATAACAATAATAATGTCTTATCACCTACTCGTTCTTCTCACTTTTCCTTCCTTCCTTTCTTCCTTCCTTCCTTCCTTCCTTTCTTCCTATTATTCCTATTTCATCATATATTTATTCATGTCTTAAATAACCTCACTAACTGTAAACTCTTTCCATTGCTTTTATCCCCAGAGCAACATAACAACTGTGTGTTTTATGGTGGCATTAACCAATCGTTTTGTATGTCTGTTCTGTGGCGTGTGTTTGTTGTGCTAATGTTATTACTGAGTCGCCTATTTCTCCCCACCTCCTCACCTCCTCTTGCCTTTCCCCCTTCCTCTTCCTCCATTCCCTCTACTCTTCTCCCCTCCCCTTCTCCTTATCCTCCATCTCCTCCATCTCCCTATCCCCCTCCTTCTCATTTTTCTTTGTCCTCTTTATTTCTCCTCCTCCTCCTACTCTTCCTTCCTTCTTTTTTCCAAGGTGATAAAAATTTTAGATTCAAGTCGTCTGCATAAATTAATGAAATTGTAAATTTTCTCTTTGTGCCTCCAGCCACTAGCGACATATGTACATTTCAAAGTGTTTCCGAGTCACGGCGAAGCTCAAGTGAAGTTTGTGGGAGTGGTGATGGTGTTATAGTGGTGATGGTGGTGGTGTGGTGATGGTGGTGGTGTGATAGTGGTGATGGTGATGGTGTGATAGTGGTGATGGTGGTGGTGTGATAGTGGTGATGGTGTGATAGTGGTGATGGTGGTGGTGTGATAGTGGTGATGGTGGTGGTGTGATAGTGGTGATGGTGGTGATAGTGGTGATGGTGGTGGTGTTTCGTGGTAATATTAGTGGTGAATGAACAAAACCTATCTTACATTAAAATTTCCCTTCCATCCCAACACATAATGTGTTTACAGAGATAGACAAAGTACCGATGAAAATTATCTGAACAAAAGTATTATTAGACTAAAGAAAACGCACTTATAGAAATGTAAAAAGTAACTTATCTAAATCTACTGAAGTAAGCTTACAAACTACCACAACTTTACTGTATACTTAAGTAGAATAGAGCAAAAAGTAACTCCCTAGATATATACAGTCGTAGTTATGGTGGTACAATGTCCCCTAACGATGGGTCAGTTGTACACATTTACATGGTTGTGAGAACGGACCACAGAAGAGGACATAGTTCTTTTTGTTTATTCATACACGTTGAATACTGTTTACAAATGCTACCAACAGTAACACGCTTTGGGTTAAACATTAGCCTACTCCAGGGAAACAAACCTACAAAGGCTCCTGAACCTGACAGAGGAGTGATGATGGACAGAGAGCCCCATTAAAGAGGCTTATCAAAATATTATGATACTCTTGCTTACGTTACGTGGACATTATTTTTCCCGGTAACGAGTAACGACACAAACACTGAAAAGGTTACTTAAATAACAGGTAAATCATTAACACTCACAATTATCACCAGGTAAATCATTAACACTCACAATTATCACCAGGTAAATCATTAACACTCACAATTATCACCAGGTAAATCATTAACACTCACAATTATCACCAGGTAAATCATTAACACTCACAATTATCACCAGGTAAAACATTAACACTCACAATTATCACCAGGTAAATCATTAACACTCACAATTATCACCAGGTAAATCATTAACACTCACAATTATCACCAGGTAAATCATTAACACTCACAATTATCACCAGGTAAATCATTAACACTCACAATTATCACCAGGTAAATCATTAACACTCACAATTATCACCAGGTAAATCATTAACACTCACAATTATCACCAGGTAAAACATTAACACTCACAATTATCACCAGGTAAATCATTAACACTCACAATTATCACCAGGTAAATCATTAACACTAATCACCAGTTAAAACATCTTCACTTCACAGTAAACATATTAGGTGGGTCATTCACGTCATGTTATCAGAGACACGTAATGACCTCTAGTGTCAGGTGTAATTAGTACCTAACAAGCACACCACCAAGACACTACTCACTCACACAAGACAACGAGTAATTACCTCTGTCTTTCAGGTGTGTAGTGAGAGAGAGAGAGAGAGATCAAAACAACTAATTATTCACATGTCAGAAGTAAAGGTCTTTTCATTTAATTTTTCAATCATAACCAGACTCGAGTTTAGCCTGGTCTCTCTCTCTCTCCCTCTCTCTCCCTCTCTCTCTCTCTCTCTCTCTCTCTCTCTCTCTCTCTCTCTCTCTACAGCCCAGGGAGAGAAGTAAGCTAAGTGCTTACTACTGGGGTGAATAATTAAAAAAAAAAAAAAAAATGTGCGAATTAACTGAAGACGGATAGTGTGTGTAAAACACACACACACACACACACACACACACACACACACACACACACACACACACACACACACACTCACACTCACACACGCACTCACACACACACACACACACTTCAGTTTTACTCTACAATACACTACATTATTCGCTGTACAGATCTATCTGCTTTAGTTCAATGGCTTCTGTGGCTACACTGACCCACCCACCGCACTGATGGTAGTGGTTGGTGGTGGTTGTAGTGGTGGTGGTGATGTTATGGTAGTGGTAGTGGTGATGTTATGGTAGTGGTGGTGGTGGTGATGTTATGGTAGTGGTGGTTGTGATGTTATGGTAGTGGTGATGGTGATGTTATGGTGGTGGTGGTGGTGGTGATGTTATGGTGTGGTGGTTGTAGTGATGGTGATGAGTGATGGTGATGATGAGTGGTGGTGGCGATGATGAATGCTAGTGGTGATGAGTGCTGGTGATGACTGGTGGTGATGAGTGCTGGTGATGAGTGATGATGATGAATGGTGCCTGCCTGCCTGCATGCCCCTCTCTCTCTCTCTCTCTCTCTCTCTCTCTCTCTCTCTCTCTCTCTCTCTCTCTCTCTCGGGGTCAGGGGTCACAGTAAGCTGCGGATGAGCAATTATAAGCCTTAAAACTATTATACTGTCATAACAATACCTTGGTGAAGGAGGAAGGAAGGAAGGAAGGAAGGAAGGAAGGAAGGAACGGGGGAGGGATAGAGGAAGCCAAATTAAACTAGTGTGAGGAATTATGTTGAAGGATTAATAGTGACGATTAATTTTCCTGAGAGAAGGTGACGAAGAGAAGGAGAAGTAGGAGAAGGAGAAGGAGGAAAACGTGATGAATGAAAGGGAATGAAGAGGAGGAAGAGTTGGAGGGGGAAATGGCGATAAAAGTTGATAGCGAGTGAAAAGTACGATAAAAAGGTCGGAATCTCTCTCTCTCTCTCTCTCTCTCTCTCTCTCTCTCTTCTGGTGTTCACTACGGTATAATACAACAGATATTTTTCCACGTTATATAATTTTCAGGGGGAAGAGAGATACTATTATTGCAGGCAGCTTCCAATATCATATTTTACATTGTGGAAGATAAATAATGACCAAGAAAATATACTTTAGTTTATTCTAGGCTGTGAGATAGACAGATAGACAGAAAGAGAGAGAGAGAGAGAGACTATCTTCTTGTTTATATTATGACCCAGAGTATTTCACTGAGGAAGGGAAGCACAAGGCAGAATATATCACCATTGAAAATAGAACTATCTGCCAGGCTGCTATACCCAACATACTGTAGTTGCTAAATACATGAATGTTGCTGTAGTGAGAATGATATAGATGATTAGAAAAGCAAAATGTACAGATAATCGTAAAAATACAAATGTTTGGATGAATGTATAGAAAAAGGGAAAAGTGATAGTAAGTGTTAACAAAAGTAGGGAGATAGGGAATTAAGAAGGAAGATAGAAAGAAAGATATAATTTGGTGATTAACTAAACGAAAGAGGAAGTGGGAAGAAGGAGAAGAAGAAAGGGACATACGCTAAAAAAAGATAAACAGAGAGAGCCATAAAAAGGGATAAATATGAGAGAGAGAGAGAGAGAGAGAGAGAGAGAGAGAGAGAGAGAGAGAGCGCACAGTGTCTGGCAAAATTCAGGTGCGGATTGTGTTCAGTGTGAACACGCTGTGTGTGTGTGTGTGTGTGTGGAACATCAGTGTGTCGTGTTCCGTCAGCTTCCCTGTAGCCATCCATCACAGCGCTGTGGGTTCATTCTTGACTATCATATAAACAGACACCTAACCTAACTAAGGCAGGAGGCAGGGTGTCTAGGGAAGAGTTTAAGCACAATCCTTCACTTTATGTGTTTAGTTTTCGTGTAACTTTGGTCATAAAGGGATTTTAATAACTCTTTTCTTCTGTGAAATGAAGCTAAGTTTTGGCTTCATCTTCAACACAGCTCTTCATGTTTTTATCTTCAGTTAAACACAAGTATTTCAGTACAATTATGTATATAAATTGTTTGTCATGTGTAAGATGAAAACAAGACAAGCAATAATACACACTTGAGATTTGCATATTAAAATTACTTCAAAATTATTATATTTCGTCTTTTCTGTGGAGGTTTATTAACTTTGTATACTGTGTTTAAAATTTTGTAAACTAGAGAACTTTAGTTTAATTAACTGAAAAGTTGTAATATTTTTCATGCTTTTAAGTTTCACTGCATTCATCTACTGAGGTGGTACCATGCTAGTATTATTTCACCAACCGGGAGTTATATTCAGCATTATTTCACCAACCGGGAGTTATATTCAGCATTATTTCACCAACCGGGAGTTATATCAGTATTATTTCACCAACCGGGAGTTATATTCAGCATTATTTCACCAACCGGGAGTTATATTCAGCATTATTTCACCAACCGGGAGTTATATTCAGCATTATTTCACCAACCGGGAGTTATATTCAGCATTATTTCACCAACCGGGAGTTATTTCACCAACCGGGAGTTATATTCAGTTATTTCACCAACCAGGAGTTATATCAGTATTATTTCACCAACCGGGAGTTATATTCAGCATTATTTCACCAACCGGGAGTTATATTCAGCATTATTTCACCAACCGGGAGTTATATTCAGCATTATTTCACCAACCGGGAGTTATATTCAGCATTATTTCACCAACCGGGAGTTATATCAGTACTTATTTCACCAACCGGGAGTTATATCAGTATTATTTCACCAACCGGGAGTTATATCAGTATTATTTCACCAACCGGGAGTTATATCAGTTATTTCACCAACCGGGAGTTATATCAGTCAGCATTATTTCACCAACCGGGAGTTATATTCAGCATTATTTCACCAACCGGGAGTTATATTCAGCATTATTTCACCAACCGGGAGTTATATCAGTACTATTTCACCAACCGGGAGTTATATCAGTATATTTCACCAACCGGGAGTTATATCAGTATTATTTCACCAACCGGGAGTTATATCAGTATTATTTCACCAACCGGGAGTTATATTCAGTATTATTTCACCAACCGGGAGTTATATTCAGCATTATTTCACCAACCGGGAGTTATATCAGTATTATTTCACCAACCGGGAGTTATATTCACCAACCGGGAGTTATATTCAGTACTATTTCACCAACCGGGAGTTATATCAGTACTATTTCACCAACCGGGAGTTATATCAGTATTATTTCACCAACCGGGAGTTATATCAGTACTATTTCACCAACCGGGAGTTATATCAGTACTATTTCACCAACCGGGAGTTATATCAGTATTATTTCACCAACCGGGAGTTATATCAGTACTATTTCACCACTCTAACCCCATTACTACTGTTTGCAACCTAAGTCATAAGTCACTCTTGTAGTTCATTTTGATGAGAGAGAGAGAGAGAGAGAGAGAGAGAGAGAGAGAGAGAGAGAGAGAGAGAGAGAGCCATGGTTATGTTTATCTGATAAATATGTGTTTCCTGAGTTAGTCTATAGTGATGATATTTTAGAAATAATATTGATGACGTCGGTAAAAGAATATATATACATAACAGAGACAGCAAAGGTGTAGAGATGATGGTTTAACTTCTTGAGGACGATGGTTTAACTTCTGCAGGACGATGGTTTAACTTCTTGAGGACGATGGTTTAACTTCTTGAGGACGATGGTTTAACTTCTGAAGGACGATGGTTTAACTTCTGAAGGACGATGGTTTAACTTCTGAAGGACGATGGTTTAACTTCTGCAGGACGATGGTTTAACTTCTGAAGGACGATGGTTTAACTTCTTGAGGACGATGGTTTAACTTCTGCAGGACGATGGTTTAACTTCTGGAGGACGATGGTTTAACTTCTGCAGGACGATGGTTTAACTTCTGCAGGACGATGGTTTAACTTCTGCAGGACGATGGTTTAACTTCTGAAGGACGATGGTTTAACTTCTGCAGGACGATGGTTTAACTTCTGAAGGACGATGGTTTAACTTCTGGAGGACGATGGTTTAACTTCTTGAGGACGATGGTTTAACTTCTGAAGGACGATGGTTTAACTTCTGGAGGACGATGGTTTAACTTCTGCAGGACGATGGTTTAACTTCTGCAGGACGATGGTTTAACTTCTTGAGGACGATGGTTTAACTTCTGCAAGACGATGGTTTAACTTCTGAAGGACGATGGTTTAACTTCTGAAGGACGATGGTTTAACTTCTGCAGGACGATGGTTTAACTTCTGGAGGACGATGGTTTAACTTCTGAAGGACGATGGTTTAACTTCTGGAGGACGATGGTTTAACTTCTGGAGGACGATGGTTTAACTTCTGGAGGACGATGGTTTAACTTCTTGAGGACGATGGTTTAACTTCTGCAAGACGATGGTTTAACTGCTGAAGGACGATGGTTTAACTTCTGAAGGACGATGGTTTAACTTCTGGAGGACGATGGTTTAACTTCTGGAGGACGATGGTTTAACTTCTGGAGGACGATGGTTTAACTTCTGGAGGACGATGGTATAACTTCTGCAGGAGAAAGTAATCGCCGCCTTTCTTTAGAACTTTTTCTTATTTTCTCCATCTTGCTCCTCTTCCTCTCTCCTCTCCCTCCATCTTGCTCCTCTTCCTCCCTCCTCTCCCTCCATCTTGCTCCTCTTCCTCTCTCTTATCCCTTCCTTTCTCTCCCTCCTTCCTGCCCCCCACTTCTTCTTCCCCTCCTTCCCCTCCCTCCTTTTCCAACCCTCTCCCTCTCCCTCCCTCCCCTTTCTCTACACAAGCCTCCCTTTCCTCTCCCTCCCTATCCCTCTCTCCCTCTCAGCTCACTCCTTCACTATTATTTCTTTCAACATAAGTGGGATTTTTTTCTCGAGATCTTTTCTGACTTTTATTCTACAAAATTTGCTGTTAAACATTTGAGTGACTAATGAATAAGCAGTGACCTTCATCTTGTTTATTCATTTGGGTTCATTTTTTTAGTGTTTTATTTTTATTTTGTTATTCACTAATAATTTCTTATGCTAGGTAGAGTAACGTGTGTGTGTGTGTGTGTCCTCACCAACACCTAGTGATCGGTAAGCTGTATCAATAGTCTCCTCACCACGTCCACTCGTGTAGATATAATGAGTAATGAACACTTTCAGCAATTAGGATACAAAGGTCAAAGTCATCAGAAGGTCATTAATTCTATTTCTCCTCGTAACTCCAACATGAAGGATGTCATTTGTTGCATTACAATTATCGACAAAAGGAATATGAAAATAATTAGTTTTTTTATGTTTTTGTCACGTCAGAGACTAATGTTGACTAAGATGGCTTTAGTGTCATAATGTTTACATGTTTATCAAAATAAATCACCTGTAGTCATTAAAGGTTGATACATTTTAGGCACCTTTATAGGTCAAAGGTTATGGTGGCACTGTCCGAGATAGGAACAAAGTGTTAATTAAGTATCTTAGAAACTGTTGGATAAAAACAGTTATAGTGTAGAGACTTTTGTTACTGTTGTGAGTCAGCGAATCAGTTCCATATTTCTCCATTACTGAGTCATCAGAGTCAGTACCAATTAACTCGGCCAGTAACTGACTCAGCCACAACAACGAAGCCGAATAAAAATTTAAAGTTCTTAACACGATGTAAACATAGAACAGATGAAACAAATTACCTACAATATATCTAACAAAAACAAAAACATGTTACCCCAAAACTAAAAGAAGTAAAAAACACAAACCATATCTTTTTCAGAATAGTGAAGATCTTTTTTTCATATTGTTTCATATTGCTGGGGAGTTCTGCTCCCGCTGGGACAATGGCTTTCACTTGAAAAGAAAAATATGAAGAAAAAAATATATTAGACAACTCTCTTCCCCATGTAGTGTACAGTACGTAATGTGTGTGTGTGTGTGTGTCATATTCTCCAGTCATCGATATATCACATTGTATATACAGTACAACTATGTAACTGTGTATCAATCTGTTTATGTTTTCATCTTCATTTCCACCTATTAATTAAGACCATTTATCTCTTCTATTTCTAACTACCTGTACATTATGCATCATTATACATCACGTATCTCAATGTGTCTCTCTGCTCGATTACCATTATCATCATCATCATCATCATAAGAGGACCTTCAATCAGTAAGCTATATGATACACTCCAGGTAAAGTAATTAAGTTATGAACACTAATGTTTGATACAAGCAGAAGTAATAACAAGGGCAGACACATGGACTTGTTACGTCTTAACTCATAACCAGACAACACGAGTATAAATATTGGGATCACTAGTGGAAGGTAAACATTATTGGAACGTAGAGTGTGAAAATCAGACCCGATTACATAAAGTCTTCTAAAAAAAACTTAACCTACTTGTTCCTTAGGATAATCCAGTATCAGTAACGTCAGTACCAGGTCAAAGGTCAAATGTGGTAGACGGAGAGGAGAGGTTGATGAATCGTATAGGAATGTGGTAGAGAGCGAGAGAGGTAAGGGAATAGAGAAGTTGAACTTTTAACCTTTAAAAACGACAAAACAAGAAAGAAAATTGTTTAATATTTCCTGACGACTCAAGGCATGGTAACAAATACATGACCTAATTATTATTACATGTGTTTCAATAAATTAATTTGGTTACGAAAGACAGTAGAAGATAATTGCAGTCTTTCTACACAACGAAGAAATAAGATACGTCATAATATAATATAGTAACTGTAGCAGATATAACACTCATGGTCTTGTTAATATATAAAACGTCACACACAGAGGAACTGGCAACGGAGCAGTGTGATGCGAACGAATACTCATCAAAAAAAAAGATTGTAAGGATATTAATGTGAATATCGGTCAACGTTACTGCTGATGGTTGATGAAGATGTGTTAATATCTTCTTTACGAGAGCAGAAATCTATAGTGATAGGAGTATCCATTCAAATACCAGAATACAATAGGGAAATTAGTTTCGAATGAACAAATGCTTTATATATGAGTAATGGCAACAGTACGACGAAAATGATTAATGGCAACAATCGCTTATGTATGCAGGCTGTCTCGTATGGCCACCGCGTTGGTTATGGGGGTTACCTGCGCCGCCGCGATAATTGTAACGTCATCTGCCGGGGTGATCCTCCGAGGGGCTCCTGCTCTCCCTACCAACACAATACAACACACTCATATTCAGAATGATTATGACACTCTAGGTTACCTTAACTGTATACTTACATCTTCAATATAAACTTGGTTAGAAATTATATGCCAGCTTCCATAACTCTACAACATAATCTACACAATAGTTTCAAAAGAAGGTTACAGTAGTGATTAATTATTATTTCCAGATAGATCACCAATTTTAATAATATCAAAATTTAGCCTTAACCATACATAACTACCCACAAATAGTGATGCTGAATTTGGCTGTTAATAAACCTAGGTTAGGATTCCTCTATCTGCCTCTATAAATATTAATATGAAGTTCCGTGGTCGAGCTTTTCCGAATCTTTACCTAAACTTTGAACAAGATGCAGGTCTCTCATTCTCTATCCTTCAATGCTGCTATGTTCCGCTCCTTTGTTGAGAGTTATAACTTACCAAAGACGTTAAGGTTACCGCTCTCCTCTTATCCAGTCCATCACAGTTGTGGGGGACAGGCCAACTTCATGTGCCATACCCCATATAGAGAGACCATTATCACGGAGCCATAATGAGATTTCTGAGCACCAACTTCTCGTCTCTCCGATTCATGTTGGCTTGGTGGAGCTTCTGATCACTCTCACCAGCGGCAAATAAGAACACCACCTCGGTGAAACACACACACACACACACACACACACACACACACACAAACTGTATATATAGCTAGAGTATTATACGATAAACTTCAAGTAATGAATACACTGAAGACTCTTGATATATGAGCTCTGTTCACCTACTTCTTATAGTGTTCATTCGAAACCAATTTCCCTATTGTATTTTGATATTCTCATAGATACTCCTATCACTATGGTTTCTTCTCTCGTCAGCAGGATATTCATATTAATATCCTTCCCATCTCCTTTTGATGAGTATTCGTTCGCATCACACTGCTCCCTTCACCGCCAGTGTACCACAAACTTCTGAACGGAACTGTACGTCTGTTTGTTGTGTTTGTTATATGGTGGTTTGTATGTGTGTGTGTGTGTTTGTTTATTGTTAGATTGAATGTATATGCTCTTCAGTTTTCAGAAATGTGTGTATGTGTGGTGGGGGGGGGGGGTGGTATTATATACACAAATGAAACAAAAGCCATTCATTATAGTAAAGAGAAAATTTTACCAATGGAGAATTTTAGTTTTAATTATGTTAGTTTGCCAGAAAATAAAATTAAGTTAGGTTAAGTTTATTCAAGGATAGAATGTCCAATTTAATGTTTAATCCCGGACAGAGATCGCCAATTCAATAGTCTCCCGGACAGTCAACAAATTTTAATTTCACGTGACTACAAAACGTTACCTGAATTCTGGATTTTATTGTCTGTTCTCGAGGAGTTTGGATAACGTTAGAACCTTTTTGTAGTAGAGGCGTCTCTCAGTCGACGCCATTAACCCCAAGGCTTCGCTTCACGTCATAATTATGAAGTTTTATGATTTTGCTGTATTATTTGAATTACCAAACAAGCTAGGCTAGATTATGTTGCAGGGAAGGAATCTATATTTAACGAGCTCACACATCCGAGTCTCCTAGTCTCAGTGTCACTCCCAGTAGCTCCTCAGCCGTAGTGATGTACTTGCCGCGCCTCACGTGTTTCTCCTCCCCATACCCCAAGTGTAGTACGGGGCTCTTCATCATTATATTATAAATAGTAATAACATAAGACATGGGTCGAGTACCTCACTGCTTACAAATCAATGTTGTTTACCTCTCGTACTGCCAACCTCACCCCACTGCCTCACACACACACACACACACACACACACACACACACACACACGTGGTTAAAACATGTAGTTATTTACTGTTTATATCATGCAATACCTGTTAGTAGGATTACAATTTTATTTATTTATTTAAGTATTTATTTATTTAAACTCCCAAATACATCATGGTGTGTGCCACATGGTAAGTAAGTACACATGGTAGACTACTTTATAAACAATATTATAAAAAAGTGATTTACGTTAAAAAAAATAAAACCCAACACCAAAATAACTAAGGAACACAAAGTAAATGGGACAACATAATGTGAGCCATCGACCACCACTAACTGTACGTGTCCTGTGACTGACCAAGTGAACTGAACGACTGTGGAATGCTGGGAAGTTGGTTCTTTTTCCTCCAGGGATTTCCATCGTCAGGCAGCAGCTGGAACTATTTACACTTGATCACCTACCATCTGTGGTGACTTGTAATTGTCTTGTCAACCAGCTAAGGGAGAGATGTAAAGGGTGTA